>NC_073304.1:118282456-118582456 GCF_027595985.1 Sorex araneus
AAAAACAAGCGTTGGGCCAGAAAGATAGAACTGGAGTCACGGCATTTGTCTTGCACTGACATTTGTGGCTGACCTCTGCTTGATCCCCGGCACTGCTGAGGTGGCCAGGGAATCTCCAACACTATTCCTCCGCTCCCTCCACCCCGCCATACACACCCCACACTCGCCCTTGTAGCACCAAGTGCTGAGGCCCTCCAACTGAACTAGCGGCTGGTTGCTGGCTGGCAGAGAAGCCCTGGGAGGGGCCCCCGGGCCTTCTGGATACCCCTTGGGAGGTTCAAGTAAACAAACACACATTACAAAAACAGAAGTGTTTTTCTTCCTTTTTACTTTCTTGGTTTTGGGGCCACATTCAGCTGTGCTCAGGGCTACTAAGCTTCTGCACTCAGGGATCACTCCTGGCAAGGCTCATGGGGCCATACACAGTGCTGGGCTTGAACCCGGTCAGCTGTGCAGAAAGCACATGCCTTATCCACTGCACTATCACTCTGATCCCACTGTCTTCATTTTAGACTAAATTAATGGATACTTCTTAAACAAAAACAGAAAAAAAAATAAAACAAAACTGTACAAATGAAAATGAAAACAGAGGCTGGGGTGTGGCCCAGTGGGAGAGCAAATGTTTCCTCTGTTCAAGACTCTGGGTTCACTCTGCAGCATGAACAGAATAAAACAATAATGACAAAACAGACAGTACAATCTTTAATTTTCATATAAAAGAACATTTAAAATACAAGGTAGTGGGGCTGGAGTGATAGCACAGAGGGTAGGGTGTTTGCCTTGCACATGGCCGACCCGGGTTCGAATCCCAGCATCCCATATGGTCCCCTGAGCACCGCCGGGTGTGACCCAAAAAGCAAAAAAAAAAAAACCAAAAAAAACAAAAAAAAACCCAAAAAAACCGAAAAAACAAGGTAGTTTCTGCTGGACTTGAATAAAATATCATATAATGATCTAGTTTTGGAATGTGGTAACTTCAACATACCTTTGTTTTCTAAAAGGTCACACCTTTCTGTTTTAATGAAAGGAAGTTGGGAAAACTCAAACTGAGGAAGGAATATGGTAACAGGTGTGATCATGGTGCCTAAGCTCTTTCTGCAAGATGCTGCCTAGCAAGGCATGTACCAGGACCCCCAAAATTCTCTACAACTCACAGAATTAAATCCGTAACACTATTTTGATGAACTTAAAACAAATGAAGCTACTACAAATCCAAGTTTCAATTTTAAAGTTTCTAAATGGAGGTCATCTTTTAGAGTTCTCTGGCTTTCCTAAGTTCTTGCAGAGAAAATGACAAAGTTGTTTTTAAAAATTACCTTCAGAGAAATATCTTCCAGCTGCTGGAAATAGTAACATGGTTGTCTACTTTTAACTAACTACTACAGAGCTACAGTTTGGTTAAAAGGGTTCGTGATTTTTTAACCATACCCTTAACTAATGATTTTCAGGCCTTGAATTGATGCCCCACATTTGAAAAGCCCCAAATATGCACAAGTAACTAAAGCTGTAACTAAACACTTCCTTGAATCGGTCTTTGTCTTCTGTTAAAACTGTCCAAAGATTAATCAAGCAAAGGAAAAATCTCCTATTTTAATTCCTTTACTTATGAAAACAGTGTTTTCCTAATAGTCGTTGTTTCAAGGCTTTTGTGGATGCCGGGCTATTGGGACTCTCCAATATGAGCAATGGGAAAGAATGCCCACCACAGAGAGCAGAGCTCCCTTCTTCTCAGGGCAATGAAAGGATGAGTGTTGCTAAGTTTAGACAAAGCCCCATCTGCACACAGAGTACCAAGATCTTCTGTATACTAGACATTTTTTTCCTGGTATTTGGGAAAAAAAGGTAACACTCTGTTGTTGTTGTTGTTGTCGACAGCCATGAATATTAAGAGCCTTTGTTATTTCTGTCGCTATTTCTGTATGAGAATCACATACTGGCTGCAACCTCTATTCAATCCCTGGCATCATATATGTGGTCCCCACAGCACAGCCAAGAGTGATCCCTGAGCACAGAACAAGGAGTAAGTCTTGAACACAGTCAGATGTGGCCCCTATTCTCTTCCCCATCCCCCCAAAAAGACTCACACCTGGAGGACTTATTTGAGATTATGTCAAATGTATATTACAGATGAAAGTTAGGAATTTTTTTTTCATGATTTAATGGCTAATGTCTAGAGCTCAGTGATCTTTGAATTCCTCAGGTGTCCTTTATTAACTGTGTGACCTTGGGCATGTAGTTGAATATTTCTCTGCTTCAAAACTTGTCCAGATTTCTCTCTTTTTATTCATCTGTAAAATGGGTTATCAGAATTACAAACCTACCTCCTTGGGAACTGAATGGCTCAACACGCATCAAGTGCCTAGAATGGTGAGGAACTAAAACTCTTTAGAGTGGTAGCAGTTGTTTCAACAAATTGAACTCTGGAGGGAAATGGGATCGCTTCCATTTGCCTCAAAACTTCAGATTTTGGAATAAATGATGGTGATCCTAGAATCGATGTCATCAGCCAAATCTGACATGGATCTGCTTCTACTCCAGGCTAAGCTATATGTTAACTAAATGTTAACACCAGAGGTGGAAGGGTTTCCCATTTTATGTGGCTGCTTTCTTGGCAAAAATGAAAATCCATTTTATAGAAGTCTTCAAAATCAGGGTTTTTATAATGGAACAAGCCACATTTTGATAGTTTCAAACTGATTTTTCACTTTAAAAATATTTGCAAGATATATTTTTTTTAAAAAAGGAAAATAAGGGGCTGCGAGATAGCACAGTGGGTAGCACAGTGGTTAGGTTCAGTTCAGGTACCACATGCTCTCAGGATCATTGCTGTGTGGCAGCACTGGGAGGCTGGGGTATCCCAGACACCGGAGTGCTTGAGTCGCATCATGTCCTCCAGCCCCTGTTGGCCGAGAATCACCCATGGGGCCCCTGGATCTCCTGAGCACCACTTGGCAACAGTGGGGGTAGGATTCCTCCCCTGAGGTCTTCTAATTTCCCAGGTTTCATACTTAGATGATTGGGAACTCTGACACATTATAGGCTTTGTATTCTAACATCTTTGGTGATCAAGTAGTGCCATTACTTTCATTTTTCTCTTATAGTCAAAGTTTTAAAAAGTTGTAAATAGAATTATCATCCACTAGAATGTCTATAACCAGGAAGATTAACTGAATGCTGGGAAAGACACTGAAACATTGATACGTTAATGGTTGGGATGCAAAGTGGTAAGGTCACTTTGAAAAGGAGTTTCCTTGATTAAGAAGTTAAGTATACACTTAACCAATCTAACCAAGCCATTCCACTCTCAAGTATCTACCCAAGAGAGATATAAATGTATGTCCTCACAATAACCTCTAGGATAGCAGCATTATTTTGTTAGCTCAAAAAAGAAAACAACCCTAACATGTTTCAATTAGTGGAAGAATAAATGGTACTTCCAAATACTAGATTGCTCAGCAATAAAAATAAAGAACTATATTATATGTCACAATAAGGATAAACCTCAAAAATAGGATGATATGAAAAAAGTGAGATACCAAAGACAACACATTGTGTGAATCCATTTATATGACATTTTAAGAAAAGGTTTAACTATAGAAACTGAGAGCAGAAAAAACAGTTACCTGGAACTTAGG
This sequence comes from Sorex araneus, assembly GCF_027595985.1. Taxonomy (NCBI): domain Eukaryota; kingdom Metazoa; phylum Chordata; class Mammalia; order Eulipotyphla; family Soricidae; genus Sorex; species Sorex araneus. Next base: position 118,286,092 of record NC_073304.1, read on the forward strand.
ATGGGAGCAGGTCTGATAGCAAAGTAGGAACAAGGAAGATTTAGGAGTGAATGAAATAGTCAAAAACTGGATTGTTATAATGCTTGTATAATGTCAGGTAAATTTTATTGTATACAAAACGTATCTCATACAGCTATAAAAAAAAGCAACAATAAAAACCCAAAGGCAAAAGTGGGGCGCATATGCAATTTCCGAAGCTATGCAAGACCTTAAGTTTAAAAGTTACATATAAGTTACATATTACTTGGGGTCATTAAGCAGATGACTGTTAACGTTAGACTTTTCAATAACCCTTCATTACTAAAATTAGTTACAGAGCACAGCGGTTGGGCTTTCGCTTTTCACTCGGCCAACCCGTGTTCGATTCCTCCACCCCTCTGGGAGAGCCCAGCAAGCTACTGAGAGTATGGAGCCCGCACGGCAGAGCCTGGCAAGCTATCCGTGCATAATGGATATGCCAAAAACAGTAACAATAAGTCTCTGAATGAGAGGCGTTACTGGTGCCCGCTCGAACAAATCGATGAGCAACGGGATGACAGTGACGGTGACAGTGTTCAGTTTTGTAAGAAAATTACATCTTCCTTTTTTGAGGGACACCTCCTTTTATAGGCCACACCCAGTGATACTTAAGGGTTGCTCCTGATTCTACACTCAGGAATTACTCCTGGCGGTGTTCAGGGGACCATACGGAATTCCAGCAATTGAACCCAGGTCGGCAGCATGCAAGACAAACACCCTGCCCTACCTGGAACTGTACATTTGCCTCAGCCTCTGGAAATTATATCTTTTCTAAACTACAAATCAAATATAAGCCTCTACTGCAATTTTCAGTATATGGCAAATTGAGTAACATATACTTGAACAAAGGCAGTTAGAACAAGCTATTTTCTTTACTCATACTCCTGTTTATCCTTGTCACTTGTCTTTTAGTTAAGATGAAGATTATTTCCTGACTCATGCTATTAAAAATCGTCAGATAATGTTTTTGACCTCCCTTTTGCCCTCAAACATGTCCAGGTAGAATAATAAATTACACAGTCAACTTGTAAACTGCAGAGTTGTTCTCATCTTTAACTTCCATTTACATGAAAGAAACTCCTAACGGCTTTTAAAGTCTTAAGTATGTGTAAGCCAAACAATCATAAAAGTTTTATACGATTAGCCATTTTACAGTGAGGATTTGGGGCATAGAGATAAGTTAAAATGAGAGACCCAAAGTAGCATTATATTTGGAGTTTTTAGCAAAACTATAATTCCTCTGTAGAGTGAGAGACTCTGGTTTAGGATGAACACACTTTTCTCATAGAGACTGGTAACTACAATTTCCATTTCATAATGAAGAAAGAGCTTTGGAGAAGTTAGTAACCTGGTCTAACTTCACAAGGTGGTTCGGTGAGGGAAATGTGATGCATTCCTAGGCCTGCTAGTTCCAAAGCTCCTCTCTTAATCTCTAGGAATAACGCCACTCAGGAAAGGGAGGAGGGATCTGGGTTTGGGTACGCACACGTGCACCCAAAACACTTCTCACATTGGAGGCCCTGAGAGTAGGAATTTGATAAATTGCTTTGGACAAGTCTATCACTAAGAAATCATGTGTAAAATATTCTAAATGTATAAAATTTTTTTAAGAGAAAAAGTCTAGAAATTTCACTACATCCTTAGAAATATTTATGACACCATTAAATCAATACTTTAGAATGCTTTGGTACGGAGAATAAATATTCAAGACAATCTACATATTTTATGTCAGCCATTACCAGCCATAGATTAAAGATTTGTCAACTAATACAATCACTGAGAGGCAGAAAATATTAGGTTTATATATAAATATTATAGTATATGAAGTAATTTAAATCCTGTACCTTAAGAAATGAAGGTTATACCCTCATTTGTTATACTATATGACCAAGCCATTGTGATAAAGAGCTATGAGTGATGGCAGAGATGTTTACTCTGACTAAACTCTACTGAAGTAGCTATGTATCAAGTAGACTTTTCCTATATGTTATACTGACCTCAGCAATATTAATTTTAGAGTACAAAGTACAAAAAATACATTTTTCTTTGGAATAGGTAAGAACACTAAATCACATTAAAACAAGTAAGTGTGTACTTTATTTCTAGGTAACTAAGATGACTTTGCTTTTTTTGTTTGTTTTTGGGCCACCACCCAGCAGTGCTCTGCGCTTGAGGATCACTCCTGGAGGGGCTTGGGACCATATGAGGTGCCAGGGATTGAACATGGGTCTTCCATGTGCAAGGCAAGTGCCTTATACATTGCTCCTACCACAACTGGGCTTTCTTAAGAAGGGTCCTATGGGAAGGTGGGGAAGCAGCTCAAAGGGTTGGGGCACAAGATTCCTTTACAGGAAGCCTGGATTCAATCTTCTAATTTATGACTGGTAATGGATGACATAACTATATAGATTGCCTTGAATATTTACTCTCCCTAGCAAAGCATTCTAAACGAGTTTAAGTTTTTCTTGTATCATAAATTTTTTTTTCTTTTTGAGTCATACCCGGCAATGCACAGGGGTTACTCCTGGCTCTGCACTCAGGAATTACCCCTGGCAGTACTCGGGGACCGTAGGGATTGAACCTGGGTCGGCTGCGTGCAAGGCAAATGCCCTACCCACTGTGTTATTGCTCCAGCCCCATCATAAATACTTTTTTAGGAAATTATGTCATTACTGTATTTCATTATTTAATCTATGAAAAGTGTCTATTCCCTGTATCTTACATTTTATTTATTTTTAAAATTTATTTATTTTATTGAATCACCATGTGGAAAGTTACAAAACTTTCAGGCTTATGTTTCACTTATACAATGCTCGAACACCTGTCCCTTCACCAGTGCATATATTCCACCACCAAAAAACCCAATATACCTCCCACCCCTGCCTGCGTAGCTGATAAATTACACTTCACTTTCTCTTTACCTTGATTACATTCCATATTTCAACACAAAACTCACCATTGTTGTTGGAATTTCAACCCAAAAAACAGCCCTGCTGAAAAGGAAGCATCTGATAATTAGTTTTCCATTGCTGAGAATCAAGAGATATGAAGTTTGGGATTTCTGTATTTTAGTAACTAAGTCCAGGGAGATTTATGTTAGAAATTGCATCATTTCCCTTCGTGGGGCAGCTTGGGGCTATGGCTTAGTTCACAGTCTACAGACATTTCTGCAAGCAGCTGCTGGTACCAAAAGTAGTCTAGCTGGCCTCCATATCGTGGTCAATCAGCAGCAGAGCCGCCACACAAATGTGTGGCCACCTGGGTCGCATCTCGGCAGAGAGCACGCCGGTATCACTCCCGTTCTGAGATCACCTGCGCATCCCGCTGTTACAAGTTCATACCTCTCTCTTTCTTTTTCTTCCCTCGCCTCCAAGTTCATACCTCCTTAATGGTCCTTATAAGATGGCGGATGCCACGCCGTCTTTCCCCAAAAAGGGAAAAAAAGCTGAGAAAGATCTTTCCCCTCCTTGGTCAGCATGGGACTATGGCTTAGTTCACAGTCTAGAGGCATTTCTGCAAGCAGCTGCTGGTACCAAAAGTAGTCTAGCTGGCCTCCGGATCATGGTTGATCAGCAGCAGAGTGGCCACCTGGGTCACATCTCGGCGGAGAGCCCCCCATCAAAAATATTCTTAAAGATGAAATCTCTAGACTTTTTCCTCTTGGAAAAGAAAATCTTTATACACTTAGTCCTCTCAGGGGTGGTTCCAAAACAAACCATCTCCCCAAAAGAAGGTTGATCGTATTGCCAGGGATTTTAGGAGTCAGTTGTCACTCTTTTGATTACCTGAACTCTTAAACCATTGCCTGAAATCCCTTCTGCAACACAGGATGTAAGTGACTAGCATATGTGTCCTAAGAAAATATTCAACTCCTCCACTGCTGCCAGGGCCTTAAATTCTTCCACGCAGACCAGTGTACAGGGTTAGCAGTAAATGCACTCAGTGAAAATATTAACAATATCAATATCAATATGAATTCATTACTTAAAATTGCCACAGATCTCATAACAAGCACAGGCACATAAAGGTCCTACCATGGTATGAGCTGGCTGACACTGAATATGCGTAACTTGTCAATATATCGATAGATCTCACACGAAATGCATAACGATTCTGACAGCATTACAGATGCTAGACATTTTTAGATGACATGCTGTTACTAGTTCAGTAAAAGTTAAGAGGATTTTACACCATGAACAGTAAGAAAATTTCTCTCTTTATTGAAATTACCTAATGATGCCACCCTGGAGTGGTAACGGAGGAAGGTATTAGGGCAGTGAGGGGTGCTGGCAGGATGCGGACAGTTCCATATGGTTGTTTAATGAGCCGAGACAGGCTCAGGGAGGAGAGTGTTGCTTTAAGGGGGTGCATGGAGGGAATAAAGTAAGTGGCGAGGCCAGGTGGCATTATGGTCTTTTGGCTCTCTCTCAAGTCAAACTACTGGCATCTGCATACATTCTAGATTTTATCCGGGGGATACCTACCTGTCCTCAGATGTAATGAAGTGCTGCCTTTTAATATACATATTGATATCACTTTATCAGTCTTTCTGCCTCTCAGAGATAAGAAAAAGAAAACTAGCTAGTGTTTTCCAACTTCCAAATCTGACCTATTTTTCCTTTCAACTTCTAAGTATTATAATGAGTAATCAGAAATGAATATTCCCTCCAAATTGAAAGGATTTAGCAAACATGAACACACTGTATAAATATTCAGGTACTAAACTACTTTGGGGAGCAGATTATTCTAATAACTGTAAATAGTACTAGAAGTAAAACTGATTTCACTTATCAGTGCTTTTTGAGTTTTAGGAATCTCTGTAAAATTTCAGGCTGTCCTTTTGAGACTACTATACTCACAAATTTATGTTTACAAGGTTGAAATTAGAGTTTTGTCAAAATAAACTACACAGAGGAAATATATTTAATAGTCAATGTAATCAAACAATGTAAGTTGTATGCACATGTGCAATCCTGTGTACGGGACAAGAAATGATGAGAAGAATCTGAAATCTGGCCATGTCCACTACTGTAAAAACAGTCACAGCTTAGATCCTGTTGCCAGTTTGTAATATTGTGGACATTTACAGAGGCATAGATGTGGTATCCAAGCAACTGTTCCTGCTTTCTTACATCAAGAAAGAGTATTATAACCCTGAACCTCAGGAGGGAAAAAGATGGCCGGTATCAAGAATTCTGAGACACTGAATGTTCTCTAAAGGTTTGGGTGCCACAAAAAGACTAGAGTGTTTGGCTTGTATCCATAACTTGGAGGCTCAATAGTTAGGAAATACCAAAAATGGTGGTACTTTGATTTTCACATCAACTATGTCTTCAATTTTCAAACACACAAAAAAAGACTAGACAGTATTGTTCCATGGAGAAAACTGTTTTCTTCCTGATTTCTTCTCTAAATTCACTAGATCCTTATTCAAAATTTATTTCTCTTCCCTTCTTTCTCTGATCCCTGGACCATCTGAATAAAAGACTATCTCTCTGAAATATAAAAAGTGGGATGTACTGAGTTAAGGGGGTGGGGAATTCACAGCAGTCATTCATGGATTTTGCCAAAACTCACCATCAGAGGGCACAACAGTACTGCAATAAACAACCCTCAAACTCTGCCAAGAAGAGAGCCTCTGGTGCACCTAGAAAACACAAAGACACATTCACTGTCAGAACAATAAATATCATATGTGTGTGTATAGGAAATAGCTTTGTTTGCTTAAGTAATATGTATTCTTCATACAAAAGTTTTTAAAAACATACATCTCTTGGGGCCAGAGAGATAGTATAGAGGGTAGGGCGCTCCTTGTATGTGGCTAACCTGGGTTTGATTCCTGGCATCCCATATGGTCCCCTGAGTACTGCAAGGAGTGATCCCTGAGCAAGAGCCAGGAGTAAGCCCTGCCCACCATCAGTTGTAATCCAAAAACAGAAACAATAATACTACTACTACTCTCTCAAACTCCCAGCATTGTAAGATAATGTTTCAAATATTCTGGCTTGTTTCAACAATTTTATACTAATCTATTTATGTAACACATCACACAAACTGTTTCCTCATCTTTGTTTAAAAACACATAATATTAGTTTCAGTTTCAATCAAACAAAACTAAAAGTTCTTGCTGTTTCTATTTCCTTCTTCCTAACTTAGAGGCCAACAAATGGCCTTTATATATTTTTTACTAAGTAGAAGACAGCTAAGTAACACAAATATACTATTGTTGCATAATACTGATAAGTATTAAGTATTGGGTAGTATTGATAAGAATAAAAAATCCCGACAGATGTTGAACTAACTTGAGGACACGGTTTTATTAAACTTCCTTTTCATGTAACATCATAGTTTCCAAAAAGCTATCAAGAAATTAAGTGATAATTTACTATATTCCACTACATTAGCCCAGAGAGAAGTCTTTTAGGACCCTACAACACATACTTTGACCCACCCAAAGTATATAACAAACTTTACACGTGACATGTCAATGTCACTAATTCCTACCTCCTTATAACTTAAGAAAACATGTAGAGAACATGTAAGAGAACATGTATCAGGGAGAGTAACTGATAATAATTTCAAAATATAAGTACAGCTAACATCATACTCAATGGTAAAGGACTGAAACTTTCCTTTTATGTACAAGACAAGATGATCCACTCTCACCACTGTATTCAACATAGTTCTAGCCAGAGCAACTAGGCAGGAAAAATAAACAAAAAGAATCCAAATGGAAAAAGAAATGAAGTAGTCACTATTTGCATGTTACACGAAACACACACATGGAAAACCCCAGAAAGTCCACTGAGAAAGTTACTAGAAACAATAAACCAGTTACAGTATAGTTGCAGGTTACAAAATCATCACACAAAAATTTATGCAAAAAAATCTATATACAAACAATGAAACAGAAACCAAGAAATCTATTTTATTTACAACTTCTTCAAAAAGAATTTAAGAAGAATAAGGAAGACATCTGGCTGCATTCAGGGTTTATTCCTGGCTCTGTGCTCAGGAATCACTTTTGGAAAGGCTTAAGGGACCATATGTGATGCCAAAGGATCTAAACCAGGGTTGGCTGCATGCAGGCAAACATCTTACCTGGTGTACTAGCTCTCTGGCCCTGTAGGAATACACTTAGAAAAGAGGTGGAAGACCTATAAAACAAGGACTATAAGACATTGCTTAAAGAAGAGGCACAGGAAAAAAACAAAGATATTGCAGGCTGTGGACTGAAATATTTAACATTTAAAATAACTATTCTACCCAAAGAAACATAGATTCGACATAATCCCGGTTAAAACTACAATGGCATCTTTCAGGGAAACAGAACAAACATGACTTAAATCTGAGTAGAACAATGCAAACATGGATGAAACTGGAGGTTATCATGTTAAGATAAGTCAGAAGAAGGACAAACAATAATATTAATTTAAAAATAGTTTAGGTACAAGACAAGATTATCCACTCTTACCGCTGTACCATATGCAAAATAGTCCTAGCCAGAGCAACTAGGCAAAAAACACAAATAAAAGGAATCCAAATGGGAAAAGAAATTAAATTTATATTTTATACAAAGAAACAAAACAATGAAATAGGCAGTATTAAAGATGATAAATTACAAAATCTAGATTACCAAATTGGGGCAGGGGAGCTGAGGTGGTTAGTCTGGGGGATAAAGAGGACTAAAAGTAGTAAAATATCATTGGTGGAGGCGGTGGACACTTTGCTGGAGGTGCTCTGTTGTAACTGCATACATCAAAACCACAAATGTTACATTACTGTAAGATGTTATCTAAACAGCAACAACAGGAATCAAACAAAAATCAAACAAAAAGCCCAGCCTACCCAAAACAAAGAAGATGGAAGGTATCATGGTTCTTAACTTAACACTATCCTACAAAATTAATCAGATGAGTACTGTATTTTGAACAAAAACTAGGCACAGATTGCTCATACAGATTTTAAAACCCAAAATAAATTCATATATATATGTGGATACTTATATACACCATATATATATATATATGTGTATGCAAAAGGGACTGGTAATGGACAATGGAGAAAGTAGTCTTCAACAAGTGGTGCTGGAAAAACTGGAAATCCACTCGAAGAAGAATGGGACTAGACCATTATTTTGCACTGTACTCAAAAACTAATTCGAAAGAATAAAAGACTTGCAAATTAAGACAAGAAGTCATAAAACACATAAAAAATACTGATAAAATATTCCATGACACTGTCTTCTGTGTTATCTTTGGTTACTCAGTCAGGGGAACAAATAGCTGGACCTACACCTAAAAAGCTTCTGTACTGTGAAAGAAACTCAGAAAAACAAAAAGACACTCTCTCAACGAGAACTAAAACTTCCCAATATAAACCTACAAGGGGCCTCACATTCATAAGAATGGCCTTTATCAAAAGATCAGAAACAAATGTTGGTACAACTGTGAAGCAAAAAGAACTCTCATACATTGCTGATGGAAATGTGAACTAATCAACCTCTTTGGAAATCAGTTATGGAGGATTCTCAAGATGTTAACAGAATTACCCTATGATACAGTAATCCTACTCCCATGCAACTACTTTAAGAATAGGGAAGTACTAATTTGAGAGAAAATATATACTCTTACGTTCACTGTACTCTATTTATCATAGGTAAGACAGGGAAACAATCCAATTACCCAATAATAAATTAACAGATAAAGAGGTGATTTATACACAAAATGGAATACTACTTATTTATAAGGAAAGATGAAAGCTTGTCATTTGAAGCATGGATGGAATGGCAAGTGTTAAGCTAAGCAAAGTTAAGTCAGAAAGAAAGACAAATACCTAATAAGCTCATTCACGTATAGTATATAAAGAAACTATGCAAAGGAACAGATGAAACTAATCCAAACCTAATTGGCAGTGGAGGTGGTAGAGGAATTTCAATACTCTGGTGGAGGTGTGAGAATTTACAACTGAAAAGTTGTGAAAAAGCCTTCCAAAAATATAAACCAATGATATAAACCATTACCTCAATGAAAACATTTCATTTAAAATTATTTGAGATTTCATTTAACTGTGACTAAGCTATTTAGTCACCACCCTGGAGAATCTTTAAGTTAATATATACAATGACTTTACATGGACTATGGCTTATTTTTAAGTTTGAAAAAAAACTTGTTGAACTCAATCTTACTCAGAGATCCAGGGATAACCTGGTTGAAAATGGGCATGCTGAGAAATCTCACAATCCTAACCTGCTTCAGCTCTGGGAGGGAACCCAAGAATCCTGGAAGCACCCAAGTAGTTTGGAAACTAATGATGGGGGTCAGTGATGTAGCTCAGTGCTAGGACACTAGACTGCATGTGTGTGTGCGTGCACACACCTTTCTTCCTCCCTACTTGAAAAGCAATATACATAGTGGTCAAAAACACAGAATCTGTATTCATCTTGCTCAAGTTTAGATTCTGGTTCAGTAACTTATTCTAACTACAACCTTAGACAGACTCATTAGCCTCTTTGTGTCTTCATTTTGTGAATGAAAAATGGACAAAATAATTAATACTAGCATCACCATATGTAGCTTTTCAGAGGACTAAATGAGTATTATAAATAAAACCCCTAGAACAGTGTTTGGCAAAGAGTAAGTGCTCAATAGATGTCAACTGGGAATCAATTTAACAAGTGTTAAAGGTTTATAGATAAAAACAAAACAACAACAAAAACTAGTCACTATTGAAAGAGATGAGAAGATACAAAGAAATGGAAAAGAGCTTGTATAGCTGAGCCAGAGATGGTTAAGGGTGGGGGTGGTGAGAGGGATACTGGGATCATTGATGGGGGAGAATGGGCACTAGAGGAGGGATGGGTACTCAATCATTGTATAACTGAAACGCAAGTACGAAAGTTTGTAAGTCTACAACTGTACCACATGGTGTTTCACTAATGAAAAAACAGACAAACAAACCCTAATGCCCAAAAGTAGAGAAAGTACTGGGGAAATTTTCTGCCATGGAGGCAGGGTGAGGGCTGGGATGGGGCGGGGAGGAATATACTGGGGACACTGGTGGTGGAAAGTGTGCACTGATGTAGGGATGGGTGGTCGATCATCATATGGCTGAATCTCTAACATGAAAGCTTTGTAACTGTATCTCATGGTGATTCAATTTAAAAAAAAAAGTAACATGGAGTTCATGTCCAATTCAATCAGCTTAATCAATGGCTGAATAAATAGTAGTACTCCTACATTATATACATAAAAAAAACAACAAGAAGAAACCAGTGTGCTACTAAAACTTTCACACCAATGAAATGGAATTGAGAGGCCAGAGATAACTACTCAGATTTATGGACAGTCTACTTATGACAGAGGAGCTGGGTGTCTAAAGTGGAGTAAGGACAGCCTTTTCTACAAACGGTGCTGGGAAAACTGGATACTTCCATGGGGGGGGGGGGAGATAAAAAGTAAAAGGAAACTGAATCTGTATCTCACACAACACACAAAATTCAAAGTGCATTAAAGATCTCAAGATCATACCAGAACATTAAAGATATTGAAGAAAACCTAGGCAGGGCATGGACGGATCCCAGAGGCATCTGTAGAGACTTAACTCTACTGGTAAAGATAAGACAAATAAATGGAACTACATCACATTAAAAATGTTTCACATGGTAAAGAAAGTTGGACTAAAATAAAAATACTTAACCAATGAAAGAAAATATTTGTATACCATACATCAGATAAAAGATTAACATCTAAAATAAGCACTTAAGAGGTCAACAACAAAAATACTAATAACCCCATCCAAAAATGGGGAAAGTAGATGAGCAAACACTCCCACAAAAAAGAGTAAGGAGTGGCCAAAAGGCTTATGAAAAAGTCTTTATTGTTACTTATCAGGGAAATGCAAATCAAAGTGACAATGCATGCAAGTGAGAATGGCATATATGAGAAAGATTGGAAACAACCAGTATTTATAGTGCTGTGGTCAAGAAGGAACCCTCTTTCACTACTAGTAGAAATGTCTGATTCAGACAACGTTGGAAAACATAAAAACATTGGAAAAATAGTGTGGATATTTGTCAAAAAAGTAAAAAGAAGCTTCTATCTGACCCAGTAATTCTACTTCTTTGAACCAACCATTAAAACATAAAAACACTAATACAAAGGTATAAGCACAACTATGTTCACTGTAGCACTTAGTACAATAGCCAAGATATGAAAACAACCCAAATGTTCAACGACAGATGAATGGGTAAAGAAATTGTAACACACACACACACACACACACACACACACACACACACACACTGGAAAAGTATGCAGACATAAGAAAGATGAAATCTTGGCGTTTGCTGCAATTTGGATAGAACTGGAAGGTATCACATTAAGAAAAATAAATCAAAGGAAGGACAAATACTTAATAATCTCACTCATTTGTAGTATATAAAGTAAAAACAAACAAACAAACAAAAAACCTAAGGGAATGTTATAATTCAAGGGTTTGATGCTATCATCAATTTAGCACCAGAATATAATTTTATGACTGTGTACACTGTAATTTTCTAACTCATAAAGTTTGAACAATAATGAAAGTTCAAACTTTAATATTTTAAAGGGCAGGAGAGACAGCTCTGTGGGAAGGTGCTTGTCTTGCCTTACAAGAGTGATCCCTGAGGGCAGAGTCAATAGTAAGCCTGAACACCACCAGGTGTGACCCCAAAGTAAACAAAACAAAACATTACAGAAACCTTGCATGTAGTAGATCTGGGGTCAATCCTTGGCAAAACACACAAACACACACACACACACACACACGCATGCATTTATACACAGAGAGACAATTTATAAATTTTTTAGGTGCTTTTTGGTTTTGAGTCACACCTGGCAATGCTCAGGGGTTACTACTCCTGGCTCTGCACTCTGGAATCACTCCTGGAGTTGCTTGGGGAACCATAAGGGATGCCAGGGATTAAACCCAGGTCGGTCGAGTGCAAGGCAAAATCCCTATCTACTGTACTATCGCTCCAGCCCTAACCTTAAATTATTTAAATTTAAGTTAAACCTTAAAAAGTATCTTCATATTAACATACATTATGCAACTGCCCTAAAATTACCTTTAACTGTCTAAAAAAGCAAATTCAGAAATTATTTTTTGAGGCTGTAAGGTTTAAACCACCTGTAAATATTCCCCAAATATTTATTACTTATCAGACATTAATCAGAAGGTAGAGGAAAGTATGGGAATGGGGGGGACAGAAAAAGCTAGGTTACTATTTCTGAAGAGAAAATCTTAAGATACATAAATCTTTCGGAAGAGAGCATAAAATGACTTGCCATAGCCATGCAACAGCACCCCGTGCCAGGCTGTTTCATCTGGGGCAAGGTAGGTGGGTGAGATCCCTCCTGCCTCAAGGGACCCAGCCCCAGCAGCTGAAAACCTTCAGAACTCAATCTCCACCACTCTCACGGCTGCTCTCCACACGCTCCAGCCAAGACTCACCCGTGGTCTATTCCTAGACCATGGCCAATACATCCCATACCTCACACCACTTATATTCCAAGAGAAGTGCACCACATTTAATGGGGTTTAAAATAGAAGGCAACCAATCTTAGGGGGAAATATATTTATAAAGATATATATGTATACACACACAGACACACACATAGATATGCACACAAGGCCCAACCTTGAACAACATGTTAGTGATCTCTTATAGAAGGGCTTAATGGCCTCTGGGTGAAATACAACGATCTTCACATACTTTTCTCCAAGGAAATTTTTTTTGAGCATTTTCAGTGGTTTATTCATAACAAACAATACAAAATAAATTATTTCGGTCCTGCTTTGGGGCAAGGGCTTGGGTTCGGGATGGAAACATCTGAAATATGGTTGTGAAAAGGTATAATGATGGTTAGAAGAATGTTTGAGTATTAAATATAATCAAATATTATGAACTACTTTATAAAAATAAAATAAAAAATAAAATCTTAAAACGGAAATTAATTAAAAAAATATCTGTTAACTGTATCAGACAGCTTTCGGTGGAATAACTATATGTACTTGTTCACAGCTAAAATTCATGTTATAAATAATTTCATTATACCACAAATTTAGATATGTCAAATTAAGTCCCACTGTTATAATTCTTTAAGTATAATATGATATACAGGACACATTTTAGATCACATGGAACTGGATTCTTTCAATATAGGTGCCATAAGTTTCTTTTCTTTTTAAAAGCCAGAATTCCCATGCTTCAAGCAACTCTGCCAAACCAGAATCTTCCAGAATAAGCCTACTAAGATTAAAAGTGTAAAGCTATTTTAGTGGGTCTAATGCAAAACACATCCATAACAGTTTCTTTAACTTGAGATAAATTTTATCCATATCCTTGATAAAATAAAATTGTTGAAGAGTTACATTAACAATAACTTTCACTCCTCTACTCTCTAAATATAATATAATTTGAATACAGTGGCTTCATACTCTCATGACCTGTCAGGGTCAGGAGGTACCATGGGGGTGGGTGGGCCTGTAATTAACTTAACTCCTGTCTTACAACGTACCATCTTGAATCTCAGCCCCCAAGTCTCGGATTCTCTAGGTGTTAAATTAAAAAATAATAGCAATGACAACAAAATTGACTGCTTCACAAGGCTGATTCACTTATGGATACATGGTGATGAACATGTAGAAAATTTGAATGACTAATTCAAGCTCTACCAAAATGTTAACTCTTCAAAAATATAAACATGAAAAAAACCCTTCACTTTCTTTAAGAAACTGACTCATTGTCAAGAATGTCATAAAGACACTCTTTTCGAAAGTCACAATTATCTGTAAACAAGGAGATATTAACCGACATAAATACCTAAGATACTAAAAGTAGAAACCAAGGGTGTAAGAGACAACCCCTTTATATAGCAACCCCCACACGTAAGGAGTCAGACTATTCTATTACTGGTTGTTGTAAGTATGAAGGTATTCCATGTTGTGCTCAGATGTTTTGAAATATACTGCTCTTTAAAATTTTTATTTCTTTTTTTGGTCTCAGTTTTTGTTTGTTTCTATATGGGGGTGAGGGGCTACACCCAGTGGTTCATGGTGGCTATTCCTGGCTCCATGCTGGGGCAACCATACGTGCTCAGGATCAAACTTGGGCCTTCCACCTGCAAAGCATGTGCTCTGCCTGCTGGGCCATCCCTCTGGCCCTGGCTTGTTATTCTTTATAATCAGCAAAAACCTAAATGCAAATTCCTTACTTGAAAACCTAGTGTGTGTGTGTGTGTGTGTGTGTGTGTGTGTGTGTGTGTGTGTGTGTATCTTTCAACATTCATTTGCATCTTTCTTAACAGCCCATAATATAAGGATGCTGAACCCGAATCCAGCACCTCAATAAGCATTTGCTCATTGAACAGGCATAGCTGGTGTGAAGGATTAAGAGGAAAATTGGCACCTCCTTGGTTGCTCTTTCTAATTGACTGTTTAGTTTGGCAAAGGTCCTTTTTATCAGCATTGGCGCCAGAGATGGTTTCAACTCAAAGGCAGCACCTCTCAGACCCCACCTTGATGGTGGGCACATGTACTGCCCTTCCCAGACACAGGGCATTCAGGAACGCCGTTCCTCTGGCTCCTAGGAAGTGTTCTTAGATGGCCCAGCTCCTCCTTTCCTGCCCTGTGTTAGTCTGGCCTCTCAGAAGCAGGGGAGAAGCTAGGGAGAGATTGACTTACATCTTCTTTCAAACAAACAAAAAATAAGACCTGAATCATTTTATTTTTTGTTTTTTTGGCCACATCCAGCAGTTCTCAGGGCTTATGCCTGGATCTGCACGCCAGGATCACCATATGTGAGGCCCGTGATTGGCTGCATGCAGGCAAACGCCCTATTGACTATTACTGTCTGTCCAGCCGCCAAACCTTAATTGTCTTCATGAAAGCAAAAAGGAACATTTAAAATGCTATCAGTTGTGGACTGATTAAGAAACAAAAACAAAAACATTTCCTTCCACAGTACCATTAAAATCTGAAATTTCAATATGTTGACATAACAAGTTTGGAAAAATAGGTAGCTGCATGTACAAATTAATGTGCTGGGATAAAACTCCCTTCTTTGAGCAGCATAAAAGTTACAAAAATAACTTAGAAATATTTTATTTTTGGCTTGATGATGGGTAAACAGGTGTTAGTTATGTCATCCTTTATACTTTATGTAACTAAAACATTTTAAAGTTCTTTGAAAAGTACTTTATCTACTTTGCTGATGTCTGGCGACATGAACATTCTGTGCGTGTAACTGCTGCTCCTTTTGGGGGGCAGAGAGGTGGCGGTTAGGTCACACACAGCCATGCTCAGCATTTCTCACAGTGCTTGGGGACCCTATGAGGTGCTGGGGAGCAATCCCAGGTCAGCCACGTGCAAGGCAATATCCTTAGCCCCTGCACATCTCTCTGGCCTGCAACTACTACTTTAAGAAGCCCCTGGCTCTGCTTTGTCGGCTTCAGAGGAACAGGGCCTGTGGGAAATCATTCCCTCTAACAAACACCTTGTGGCTGGGAGTCCCCTGGGCAAAGCGGTTTTAAGTCTTTTAGAATAAAATGGGACAGCAAACTTGTACCCAGGAAAGAACAGAATAGATGACAGCAAACATGCATTCAGGAAAGGATCGAACAAAAATAAAGTGTAGGGTTTTTAGATATAAAAGGCAACATAAGCAAAAATAGAAAATTTTCATGCCTTTACTCTATATTTTAAGGGTGCCTACAGATTGGTTACCTGAAATATCCCAGTCTCTGGTCTGAGTTGTACCCATTAAATTTTGATGTGCGCAGTAATTCTCTTTCCTGTCTCCAAGGCTGCTTGGATCGGGACTGGGCCTCTTCCACCCAGATTCCCCCATTTTCTAGTAGCTAGGCAGGCGGAATCTAGTACTGATAGCTTACAACATTAGATTCTAGTTTTATCTCTAGTTGTATGACTCTGGCCTCATTTGTAAGATGAAAGGATTATACAAAATAAACTGTAAGGCCTTCCCATCCTGAAAGTCTATGAACCTACAGTGAATGGGAAGATAGCTTGGAGGGCTGAAGGACATACTTCGTGTGCGGAAATTCAGGGTTCAAACCCTGGAACCACATGGTTCCCTGAGCACGCCAGAAATAACCCATGGGTATAGCTGCATGAGACCTGAAAAATCAAATAATAAGAATAAATATCAAATACACTCTTTCCTGACATTTAAGGCACCCAAGTAATAGAGGAGAACTAAACTGATTCAATGATATGTGTGATGCGGAGAAGCTTATACTGTCAGAGGGGTCTTACCTGTTGGTTATTTTGTATTGATTTAGGCTCACAAACCAAGGTCATTCATTTTCACACTCAGTTTCTAGAAGATGCATAGTGGGGAAGAGCTTAGGAAGTGGGTGGCTGCTATTAATAATTTCCCTCACTGCTTTCTTTGTTCTGAATGCTGACAAAGCACAGGTGAAAGACAGGATTAAAGAAAAGTAAAATCAGATTCTGTATTTTGCACAAAATCAAGAGAAAAATGTTGTTGTTCTTAGGAAACACGTGGTTAAAGGAAGTAAAGGCATAGCATTATGGTGTCTCATTCTGCAAAATAAATCAGGAAAAAATAAAGAATAATAATATGCATGTGAACATATAACACGTGTGCAGAGAATAAATTAAATACAGTGATATATTAGCAATCAATGGATCTAGGTGAGGGGTACAAGACTATACATGCACTTTCTGCAATTTTTCTGTAAGTTTGAATTTTTCTCAAATAAAAAGCTGAGAGAAAAAGAAGTGGTATATTTTTCATTGATCAAAAAATGACCTTTTACAGACTTATTTTAATGTAAAAAATAATTACTTTTTTGTACCCTTTTAAAAAGCTTCAGAAAATATAGAAGGGGAAGAACTAAGAATAAGGCAGATTATAGTAATTTACTAGAATTTATTAATCCCATTTGCTTCTTTTGTCTTTTACCTCCCTAAGGTCTTGCCCAACTTCTTCAAATTGATAAAATAAAAGAGAGGAAAGAGATGGTGGGTGAGAAGTCAGCTCACATCTTTTTTATCTTAATGAAACGAATGACTTCAACCTGAAGGAGATCTTATGTGGTCTTCCTTTTTGTTCTAGCTTCAGCTAATAATGAGAAAGAATGTAGTTACCACTCACACATATAAATAACCACAGGCCATTTTTATTCTGCAGCAAGGAGAGGGACACAGCAGCTGCTACAGAAATCACTCTTCACCTCCCACGCCTTGTGTATGTGTAACAGACTTCTACCAGGAGGAGCCAAATCATTAAAAGAGAACGAACAGCAAAGGAGTTGTTTTTGTTGCAGAATTCCCTTTCTCAGTTACTGGATTACTATTTTACCTGATTAAAAACAAAGAAAACATGGTGCTTGTAATTTTCAACATGATTATCCTGTTTAATTGTCAAATCTAATCCAGAATATGAGTAATAGAATTGTTTACTGGCTGAATGATAATGTGCTTCTGTCCATTCAGACTCTAGCCAACTGGACTGCCGAAAAGCAAATATACCTTCAATTAGTTAATGATTTGAGAACATTCCTAAGTGTTCTCTGTCTTTAACAGGCCTTATCCACACACACAGATTCCGCCCCCAGCCCCAGCCCGCTGGGCCACACCCGGCGGTGCCCAGGGCTCACGCTGGCTCCACGCTCAGAGATCACTCAGACTCCGGGCAGGACGCAGGGGATTAGATGTGGTGCCAGAGATCAAATCACTGCACTATGACTCTGGCCCCAAATACACTCAGATTTTTTTTTTTATAACTTTCCCTTCTTTTAACTACCTTTAGCAAAGATCAGTTTTATTCTAATTTTCTTGATTAAAAAAGATCTCTAATAAAACCATTCCTGAGTGAAACAAGAAGTATAGTGAGTAATAAACACATTACTTAAATGCTAAAACAAAGAGTAATAGTCATTAAATATCTTTGTGTAACACAAAAGGGTCAAATCAAATAACACAGTTAAAATTTTCATATAAATTCAAAACTGAAAACTCTCAAATCAGAATGATCCTCAACCTCACGCTGCCCGACACTCTAAACTCTTCATTGTTTAGGGATTGTATGAGGAAAAAAAATCAACTTTAGTTACAACTTTACAGAGTCTGGGGGGCTGACAGCATTGTCTAGAGAAAAAGATCCTCATTTCATACCATCATCCTCTTCACTTTTTAAAGGCTGCATTAGACCCAATTTTTAAAATTTCTTTATCACAGTGCTGTTCTGACAAAATTGGATTCAGAAAACTATCATAAAAAACATGAATTCAGAAGTACAAATTAAAAAAACAGGTCTAAGAAAAAGAAAAGTGCTAAAAAAATAATGTGTGGGGGGGAATCAGGGAAGAGTATGTGAACAATGAAAACCTTCACAACTGCTTTATTAAGTTCTATACTGGCACTAAATTGGCACTAAGTTCCACATTGGCACTGTGGCAAGCAGAATAACACTCACCCAGAGTCTCTCCTAATCTTTGGAATTTGTGGCAGTTTTACAAAGGGAAAGAAAGGTTGCAGATGGAATTAAGGTTTCTGATAAACTGAGTCTAAGATAGGAAAATGAGTCTGTGATAATTTCTAGAAAAAGACCCATGGTATTAAAGGAGTCTTCAAAACAGTGGAAGAAAAAGGTGGCTGGGGAAAACAGATGACAATGTGAGAAAGACAAAGTAAGGGGGTCAAAGGAAATGGAGCAGAAGCAGAAAAAGGTGAGGAAACCTTTTCCCCTAGTGCCTCCAGAAAGGCAGGGCACTGCGGATGGGCTCTAGTCCCGTGGGATCCAGAAGAAACTTCTAACAATTTGTGTATCAATTTAAACCAAAATTTTGTTTTGTTTTCATTTCTGTGTCACATCTGCTGATGCTCAGGGGTTACTTCTGGCTCTGCTCTCAGGAATTACTCGTGACAGTGCTCAGGGGACCATAAGGGATACCGGGGATTGAACCTGGGTCAGCTGTGTGCAAGGCAAGCGAACTCACCGCTGTCCAGTCTCTCTGGCCCCAAACCACAAAATTTGTGGCAATTTGTTAAACAGAATAATAGGAGACCATCACATCCTCCAAGTCTCCCAGAAAAACAAATAAACCAGCCAGTGATGGCTCTCATTAAGAAAAAAGAAGCAGGGCTGGAGTGATAGCACAGTGGGTAGGTAGGGCCTGTTTGCCTTGCAAATGGGGGCCAACCCTAGTTCGATTCCCAGCATCCCATATGGTCCCCCGAGCACCGCCAGGAGTGATTCCTGAGTGCATGAGCCAGGAGTAACCTCTGTGCATCGCCGAGTGTGAACCAAAAAGCAAAAATAAATAAATAAGTAAATCAATAACAATTTCAAAATTATGAAAGTTGGGGGAACAACTAAGAAAACTTTTAACAGTGATAGATTTTTCTAGTTAGCCTTTTCATGAGAGCTTGAAAAAAAGTTAAAAGTGTTTTATTTAACAAGGACTGGTTTTTATTTTAATCGAGCCATTTGATTTGTGAAATCTAAAACTTAAAGATTCTTCCTATTACTTGGTGTAGCAGCAGATTTTTTTTCCACCTCTGCATATGTATTATTAATTATATAAATCTATTGTATAATACTCCAAAATAGGCTATTTTCAGGTTTGGCTAATAACATTAAACATTTTAAATATATATATTTTCTACATACTTATATATGCACACGGCTATTAAAAGCAAACTTATTGGGCCATATGAGTTGCATCTGGTCAGCTTAATACATTGATTGGATTATTTTGTCTTTGAGATACATGATTTATAATTACACAGTGATTAGGGAGTCTATTCTGTATGATTTCAAGTTCTAAAATTTATTAAGGTTTAATGTCTAGCTTGCAGTTAATTTTGAAAATGTCTTATGTGCATTAGAAAATAATAAAGGACTCTATAGGTGTTAGATGTGGTATCTGCAAAAACAAGTTAATGCCAGTTGACTTAAAGATGTCATTTTTCTTTTAAAAAAACCTCAGTAACAATTATAAAATCTATCTTTGTTTCTTGTTTGATTGGAAAGCTAATTCGCCCCTGCAAGCCCAATCTTCAAGAAACTGTTGTGAGACACTTCCCAAATTGCTCATGCACCTAAACACTGCAAAGTCAAAATGTAGCAGGGAAAGCAGGTTTGTTAGTTTCTTCTGATGAGGAGACATGCATATTAACCACATTAAGACAGGAAGAAAAAGCTGGATTGGACTGTTTTTATTCTAGGAAGTTATTGAACCAAACTGGTTTCTAAGTCAGCTTTTTAAAGATATATACATTCCTGAAAAGCTTATTACATATAACTCACAAATCAAATGAAGTTCAAAATGAAATGACTACTCCATTGCATTTTGCATGAAAAGAATGCACTTCCATAAGAAAATATCAACCTTTGAATTTTAAGCACTTTGTGGAGACCAATCTTTGGGCTCTTGACTTTATCAAAGATGCCTGTTCTCTTTCTTCTCTACTTCCTGCAATATAGGAAGCTATCAGTTCTCCTAGACAGGAGTAATGATCATGAAAATGCTAGAAAGGTAACAAAGATGGGACAATGATTTAGAGCAAAAATCAATTTCAGTTGGCGGAACTGGCAATGAAAGCTAAGAATGAAACTGGGTGCATAAAGTTCATGTTCTGGTCTCAGTACTGAGATGTTATAAGACAAATGATTGCAGAGAAATGTCATTAAGCCACTATTTGAAAGAAAAGAAAACCAGACATTTAAAAAGTGATTGAATACAGGAGTATTCACTGCAAGAAGTAACTATTGATCAAAACACGTGAAGCTTTGTTATTCTACTCACTAATCCTGGAGATCCAGAGGAATGAGAAGTCCAGAATTAGAAACTTACTTGATCATTTGCCAGTAAAGTATCAGTTAATTCCTTGCTATGTCTTCCTTTCAAAACAAAACCTGAGTAGCTTTGATAAACAATCACTTATACATTTGCCCTCCAGTTAATATTAGCATAAAGTCAAAAGTAAAACGGAAATAACAAAAATCTTTTTTGACAACTACCTGGGCATTTCAAAAGTAATCTTGTATAAGAAGAGAACGAAAAAAGTTAAAAATCAAATCTAAAAAATTAACTATATAAATCACACATCTTATTTATTACCGGCAAAATTATTTTAAGATAGTAGTCAGCAAAAATAAAAACATAAGGTGTGAAAATCTATACTATACACATGCACTGCACAAATGAAATAGTCTTTGAAGTAAGAGTAAGGTAATAAATGGATCTCTTTCAATAAATTTTCATTGCTCAAAGACATTCATTTCAAGCACAAATATTCTTACTCTGTAACAAAAATACTCAACTTCATAGAATAAATAAAACTTAAATATGTTCACCTCAGGCTTATCTTTTGAGGGGTCAAATATATTTATTTTTGAAGGAACAGATAAAACAAATTTTTTCCTGAGTAAATCCTACTATTAATTATGGTATATTTCAATGAATTGTCTACTGGTCCATAATACTGACTCACTGTTAAATTTATTGTGTAATGGTTATGTAGAAGAACGCCATTGTTCTTAGATGACACATGCTTAAATATTTTATGGGTGAAGTGTTAATGATGTCTCAGAGGACTCAGTGTGGGGAACACAAAGATACACACAGGCACACACACAGCGAGGACCATGAGTGAAATCCAAAAAAGGGTATTTGGATATTCACTGTACCTTATTTCTCATCTTTCTGTCAATTTGAAATTTTCCACATAAAGAGTTAAAAGCAAACCATTTATTAAAAATCCCCAAATGCTAGAGTCAACAGGCTGAGAAGCAGGGCAGGCAAGTGCTAGATCCAGAGCGCATTACCGACTCCTTGAATGAAGTTTCCTCTCTGCCTGAGAAGTCAAATAGGTCACCTCCAGGTATCCCATTTGGCATACTGATTCCTTTGAGCTGAAACAAGGAAACAGCTGAAGCAAGGAAGCCCTGGTTTTCCTTGTTCCTCCAAAATCCCCCATGAGAAAGTTACCCTCCTGGTACCAGAGTAAGAAAGAAGCATCCTTATTCACCAGAGATGGGAGAATTTGGGGCCAAGAAATCTGTATAAACAAATCCTGTTTTTCTGCACTAATTTACTACCTCAAGTCTACACTGCTTTGTCCTGTTAACTCTTCACCAGTTTATTTATTTATTTATTTATTTATTTATTTATTTATTTATTTGTTTGTCGAGAGTGTGGAAGCAGCCTGTGCTGTGAGCCTCTTGTCTTTGGGGCTTCATTTAAAATTTTTTTTTTCTGTCTTCCTGTCACTGTAGTTACTGAACCAGACAAAGCATGTAAAACCAGAGGCCCATCTTTCATGAATCAAGTACACAGGGGCCCAGGCGTGGCTCCATGAAAGATAAGTGTGCCTGTCTTGCGGGCACGGCTGGCTTCCTGCTGCTTCCCACAGGCACCAGGGCTGGTCCCTGAGTTCTGCCATCTGGGACCCTCAAGAGAATTCGCTCTCAGTCAGGTCTGTTCAAGCACGGCGATAAAAGGGTGTGACCAGCAGCAAGCGTGTGTGTGTGTGTGTGTGTGTGTGTGTGTGTGTGTGTGTGTGTGTGAACACCGTGACCCCCAGCAAGCACTGCAGCTGTAACGTGGGCAAACACCGAATCTAAAAGGGTGTGTCCCCCCCAGGGCATTTGTGCGACCATTGTAAACTCAAGTGCAAGCCCTGGTCAGAACCACGAGCACGTGTGCAAGCTACTCTTGGTTGGCAAAACAACCAAGGAAAGGGAAAAGGGAGGCAAACACACAACGTGCTCACCACAAGTTCCAAAAATGTTAGAGAAGTGCATCCCTCAGGAAAACGTTCCTTCCTTATTTTCTTTCGCTACTACCACTCTCCCATCTCGTTAAAAATGCCAGACTTCTTGTGAAAGCTACTTCCACAAAGCAGCTTTTCAGTAGAACTATGTATAACTTAAAAGTTGTATGGGTTTTCCTGGCATATGCCAACTTCAAAATTGACTGAATTTTGAGATTGACTGAAATTCTTCTCTGCCATTGATTTTTGGAAATGCTGGTTAGGATCCAAGCACATTCTCCATAGTTTCTCCCACCAGATTTACCAACGACAGCAAACAAAATATCTCAAGTCTTTTCCTGCCTTGCCCAGCAGTAAAGCAAAACAGAAACAGACGTGTTACAGGGGCACAACTAGGTCAAAACTGGCACCTGCTGAAACATGTAATGTTCCTATAAAAGAAAGATTAAGAGCATTAAAATATATGAGCTACATTTTTTTTCTTTGTAAACTTTATTTTTATCTATTTTTAAGAGAT
The DNA here is from genome assembly GCF_027595985.1 of Sorex araneus. NCBI lineage: Eukaryota > Metazoa > Chordata > Mammalia > Eulipotyphla > Soricidae > Sorex > Sorex araneus. The sequence goes on from NC_073304.1 coordinate 118,309,436, forward strand.
TTTTATTTTAGGCACTGTGAATTACATTATTGGCAATGGCAGGGTTCATGCAAAAAATTATTAGAAGTTACTTTTATTTTCAGTGTATAATACTGCCAGTATGTTCGATGTAACTGAACAGCATCGTTATGACAATATTCTGAGACAATGCTGTCATGGCAAGTCTTGAAAATCCAGATCTTTAAGGAAAGCCAGAATCTCATAGTCTCCCCTCTGGAATTAGCACTGCTAAATAATCAGGCAGGTCATCAGTAATAACTGTAATAAATAAAATCTAGTCAACTCAGTGATCATGGTGTACTAAAGCACCTTAAGGATCAGAAATAAAAATTTTCAAGGAAATCAAGAAGGCTAAATCAAGATGTCATCTTTACGGCTTCTCACAACAGTACTTTTTCTGTTTCATTTTCACAGAATCACTGTCACTGTTATCCCGCTGCTCATGGATTTGCTCGAGCAGGCACCAGTAACGTCTCCATGGTGAGACTTCTTGTTACTGTTTTTGGCATATCGAATACGCCATGGGTAGCTTGCCAGGCTCTGCCATGTGGGCAGGATACTCTCGGTAGTTTGCCCAGCTCTCTGAGAGGGGCGGAGGAATCAAACCCGAGTTGGCTAGCATGCAAGGCAAATGCCCTACCCACCATGCTATAGCTCCAGCACTAAAAATTACCAAAATGTTGAGCGCAATCATACTTTGCTCACATTTCACCTATTTTTGACCACAAACAATTCATTTATTTTACTTAAAATTCAAAATATAATTTAGTCATGACGATCTACACTCCTGTTAATGACACGTATACAATGTTCCAACCACACCGTCCACAGCTGTGTCGGGCCCTTCTGTCTCGTCCAACTGTGGCCCACTCTGACCTTTCCTTCCTTGGCCTCCCTCTCCTGCTGGTTGGCTCCTGGGTCTCATCTGTGTACCATCTCCCCCACCCCACAATGTCTTGCTGTGGCCCCTTTTCTGTGATTTTTTTTTTTTATCTCTAGCCTCCTTGGAATACCTTGGGGGCTCTGAGGGGCTCTATGGCTCTTGGTTGAGAAACACTGCTCTTAGATTACTAAGAAAATACAGTCAGAACAGTTGTTTAGTTACTAAAGTCATTTGGGTTTTCTACTCTATTATTTTGCTTCCGTGTATTTTTTTTTCACAATTGAAGATGAACACTGTTGATTCTGCTTATCTCCAAATAAGTTATTTTTCATTTTAAAAAATGCTAAAAGAACAAAGCAACTTAAAACATTATCCATATTTAGACATTTGGAGGTCAGTATTAGTACTTGGCTTAATTAGAAGTCATTATATGCAAGGCACTCAATAAAAGCTCATTTCCTTTGTGGAAAAATTTCAGAGATCCCTGGGTCACCCAAGTTCATTAAGGTGTATACTACCTACTATCACTTTACGAGTGCAAAGTAAGATACTTTCAGTGTTTGCTGACATTAAGCATACTTTTCCAATTAGACTACAATGTCTTTAAAAAACAGAAATAGTATCGTGTATTTCTTTTATTTAGTTATTTTTATTGCAGGAGCCATACCCAGTGGAGCTACGTAGTAGGCTCTGGAGCAGGGTACATATGCCAGGGCTTAAAGTCAAAGACCCTTGACACGCAGGGCGGATGCGTTTGTGCCACACCCTTGTCCCTATAGGTATTCATTCCAATGCTCATGTGTAGTAACAATTAATGTCATGTTAAAGATAATAATAGTCCAAATGGCCAAGCTCAGAGACTACAACCAAGAATAGATTTAAATTAAATGCTTATTCAAAATTTTAGGTACCTAACAAGGTATCAGCAAGGTCGAATTTACTGCCATCACTGTCATCCCGTTGTTCATCAGTTTACTCGAGCGGGTGCCAGTAACGTCTCCATTCGTCCCAGCCCTGAGATTTTAGCAGCCTCTCCTTACTTGTCTTTCCCAACGATTGGAGGCTCTTTCAGGCTCAGGGGAATGAGACGTCTTATTGTTACTGTTTTTGGCATATTGAATATGCCATGGGGAGCTTGCCAAACAAGCTAACATACTCAAGATTATTATTAAGAAGGTGGTGAGATCAGGAAAGTTATAAAAAATATTGGTACTGTCACTGTGATAATAAGAAACTAGATAGGATAAATACAACTTTTATTAATATTGTGCAAATGGTATCAGATGGAAGAGCAAAAGATAAACATATCCAAGGGAAATCTCTCTTCCAATGTAAAAGTTCAGGCCCAGTAATTACTCTACTTGAATGTTGCATGTGCAGGAGAGTGGCTTTGCTCGAGTGAGGTCTTACAAATCTGCTGTCATGGCAGTTTGAGCAAGAGGTCTAGAAGCTGAAAGGATAAAACTAACAAGTAGACTATTTTCCTGGATCCTTTAAGAATAAACTGATTTAGGGTTCGTGTCAAGGGAGAAAAATACAAAGGAAACAATAATTAAAATTCAAAAACAATAAAAATAGAAAGAAGTATCAAATTTGCTTTCCAACATCACTTCTTTGTCAAATTGTTAAGTGTAACTATTTCAGTAATAAGTATGTTAAACTCATTCTGATAAATTAAACTGTTTGGCTAGTGCTTTGATAGTTTTTGATAATTAACTTCAATAACTTCACTAGACTATGTCTTAATTTTAACCATCTTAGATTATCTACAGAAAATCATTTTCCATCTGATTTGAAGGATACAATTTTCAGGTTCTTAAGTTTTAGGACTGAGAAGAAATTGTTTTTCACTTAAATGGCTACTAAAAATTGTTCTGTACTGCCAAACATGCTTTAAATTTTTGTCCATGACAGTACATTTTTATATGTCATTCTCAAAATATTTAAAAAAATTTAATTGGTTTATCTGAGGAAACAATAATCTGATGTAAAATGGAAGGCTTGCTAATAATTGTATTATAATAATTTAGGAACATATTGGTTCCTAAAATATTTCTTTAGAGTTTATATATATTTTGAAATGTACTGAGATGGAAAAATGTTTTAGTCATGTTCAATTTATTTATGATTCTTTGCTATGAAAGATGAAGGTGCACAATTACATTTTATCTTTCTTGTACAACTAAATGATAAATTGTTATTTTCATAATTTCAAAGTTTATAAATTTGCAATCTATTCTGAAGATGTAACTTACACTGAGGTATATTAATCCTAATGAAATGAATTGAATTAGTATCACACTCTTTTTATAATGTTTTATTTCTCAATTCTTTTTTAGATTAGGTATATTTTATCATGATCCATTTTTTGATTCATTTTTAAAAAAGGTTTTATGAGTGTTATATTTGTTGATCTTTTCACACTAAAGTTATATGCATTTGTCATAATTCAACTTAAAGTACTTAGCTGATTAAAAAAATCCTGGGTTTACCTTAGGACATGGTAGACATTTTCCTTCTGTTTTCTAATACTCTTCCTTGTTGAGGAGAAAGCTAAAGTCTAAGTTCTGTCCCTCAGCCCACGCTACCTAGATATCCACACGATTCCTTCTTTATTTTTTTGTGTTAGCAATGTGACTAGTTCCTTTTCTTGGGCGGGGGTGGTGGGGTGGTGGTGGTGGCATACCTGGCCTTGTTCAGAGCTTACTGGCAGTGCTCAGTGGATCAAACCTGGGTCAGTGGCATGTAAGGCAGGTGCCCAATTCACTGTACTATCTCTCCAAATCCGAAACCAGTTCTTTTAGATCAATTATTTCCAGGCCAATAGGATACTCATTTTGATTCAAAGACATCCTTTGGGCATCTGATTATTTTTATAATTTCAGGAAAAATTTTGGTTCAATTATGGCTGAAGTGCTCTTACATCTCATTCTTTTGGCTTTTTTATCATCAATAGTAGAGGCCAGCAGAACATAAGCAGGCAAAGCTACCACCAGCTTTCACATATAAAATCTTAGTTAGGACTGGAGCAATGGTATGATGTATAGGGTGCTTGCCTTGCATGTGGCTGACCCCGGTTCTGTCCCCAGCACCACATGTGCAGAGCCAGGAGTAAGCCCTGAGCACCTGGGTGTGTCCCCCCAAACAAAATAAAATGAGCTTTACTGGAAGACACTTATCTATGATATCTAGGGCTTCTGTTCTACAAGAGGCAGAGATGGACAGCTTCATCAAAAACTTTACCACCACAAAGCCTGAAATAGTTACTACTTGTTCCTTTATAGAAAAACTGTGCTGATCCTGCATATTGGAACTTCTTTATTTGCCTTCTTTTTCTATAATTTTTCTCTTATTTAATGTATAGTTTTCTCAAGCCTCTTAACCATGTCATTGGTTATATTTACTCTCTCACATTTCTAATGTGACTTTCATTTAGCTAAGTTTTTCTTTTTTCTTGGTACCTTTTTTGGGCATTGGGGCATATGGCCCATACCTGGCAGTACTCAGGGCGGGCTTACTTCTGGCTCTGTGCTTAGGGATCACTCCTGACAGGGCTCAGGGGTCCATATGTGGTTCCAGGGATCAGATCTGGGTAAACTGCATGCAAGACCAGTGCCTAACCCACGGCAGTATCTCTCTGAAATCAACTTTTATATTTCATTTTTTTTATTTAAAAAGATTTAAAATTTTGTCCAATGGTATACTTCTTTCCTAAGGTTTGTCCACTACTTTTTCCCCATTTCTCTCTGGCATCTTTTTACTTCTTCTCAATACTTGTACTGAAGAAGTTTTAGACCTCTTAGGAGCCAGAAATATAGCGAGCGCTTGCCTTGCTTGTAGCCACCTGTTTTTTTTTTTATTCCTGGTACCACATTTGGTCCCATAAGCACAGCTGGGGGTCATTCTGAGCATAAAGCAGGAATGAGCCCTGAGTGCTGCTGGGTCACCACAATAAAATAAATATTTATGCTTAAAAATGTATTTCCTATAAATGACCATATCTATAATTTCTTGGAATCTATAAAATTCTACATTCAGATACCCAATAGCCAGCTAGACCTTTAAAGTAACGAACATGAGCCCTAGCTTTTAGGTCAGTCAGTACATTGCTTGGGACTCCCAGGAGGACTCAGCATCTCTCTCTTACAGACCAGATTTCACGGAACTGAACAAGTTATGCTTCCAATTTGTAATTTCAGTAACTCAACCCTGTGCCTCGTTTCACCCTCATTTTTCCTCATTGTTTCAGTGACTTTCAAAGAAGAGAAGAATGAAAACATCTTTATCCTACAACTTTAACTGAAGTCTCTTCAGTTGCATTTTATGATGTGCTAATCTTTAGAGTAATAAATTACAGGCTTGATGGATTTTAATGCAGCAGGGAACAGACCTGAAAGATAAAAGGCCAACAGCAGCAGTGTGAAAGAATTTCTTAGAAGAAGTCTGTGCCAGGAACATTTGCTTGAGATGTTTGAGAGGTTTGCCAGCAGATCTGTTTGAGCAGCTGCACCAAATTACTTGTATCACTTGGATTAAAAAGTTCTTGCAGAATGCTGTGTAATAAAATCCTTCTATACATGTTTATATGAGGTCTGGGTTAGGGCTGATATTTCCCTATACCATCATTAAAGTCCCTGGATGCACTCTTCATTTGGTTAGGCCCTCATTTGTGGACATACCTTTGTCATCAGTGCATTTCCCCTTTTCTATCATCTGCCATTCTGGTTCAAATATCCCCTTTAATTTTAAGATGCTAACTTAATGTTAGGAAAAATGAGGTCATGGAATTTGCCTACAAATGGATGGTCATGGAGAATATCATGCTGAGTGAAATGAGTCAGAAGGAGAGGGACAGATATAGAACAACTGCATTCATTTGTGGTATATAAAAATAATATATATTGTAGTAGACTAATATCCATGGCCATAATAAACAGGGGTTTATTATGCCATAATAAACAGAGGACTGGTCAATGGTTGGAACTAACCACAAGTGTGTGGGGGGCGGAGGGTAGGTAAGATAGAGAAGAGACCAATATGACAATAATAGCTGGGAATGATCACGCTGGACAAGATCTGAGGGTTGAAAGTAGATAAAGGAATATTCTGGATAACCTTTCAGTATCAATATTGTAAACCACAATGCCAAAAGGGATGGGAGGGGGGAAGAGAGAGAGAGAGACAGACAGACAGACAGGGACAGAGACAGAGAAAGACAGAGGGAGAGGGTGAGAGAGAGGGAGAGAGAGAAGGAAAGGGAGAGAGATAGAGAAATAGCATGTTTTTAATTTAATATACATTGTGCAGTATGACTATGAATAGTCTTTTTAAAATAAGTTATGTATTGGGGCTGGAGAGATGGTAGTGGATAAGGCACTTAGTCTGCCTGTGACTGACTGGGCTCGATCTCTGGCACCCCATTTACTACCCCAAACACTACCAGTCTGAGTGCAGAGCCAGGTGTAAGCTCTGAGCATAGCCAGTGTGGTGATTAGGTGATTAGGTCTGTAAAATATAGCATATAAATTATTTCACAATTGGAAAAATATAAAAACTGTCCCTAGTGCAGATACCAAGAGACATGATATTCAATGAACAAACCTACTTAAATGTATTTCTTTCCCCAAATTTACCTTATTTAAAAAATCACCTTATATAATAAAAGATTTAGTTTTCTGCAGCCTTCAGAATTATTTGCAACTCTGAACCTTATAAACTGATGCCCTGTCTAATAAAAAGAAACTGTCCACAACATTAATTATCAAGTTGGTTGGTCCCTCAGTTCTCACTAGCTGTCTACAGCTGACCATAGCATCAGAATTTGTTTTCCAATGGGTTCTATTCATCTTGTAAAAACTCACATTTCAGTTTTCAATTGGGAACTTATTTGGACTCCTGCTATGAGTCATGCTCAATATATAAAGAACTCCAGGATGTTGGGCTGTGAGAGTAGACAAAGAGCTACATGGTGTCCAGCTGCCGGCAGAGTGAGTCTTCATTCTGTTCAACGCTCACGACAGCGGAGAAACAGCACTGACAAGGGTGATCTCAGAGTCAGATGTGACAGCTAAAGCACCTCTCCAATCTCCAGGCACAGAGAAGACTAAACTGCTGAGTGGCAGAGTTTGTGCCAACTAAATGGGTTGTTAGATGTGTCTCTCCACCAGTCTTTTCAAAGAGAAACAACACACAGACAACATAAAACCTGATAATTTGATAAAACATTAGGGAAGCAATAACAGGAAGAATGCTTACTACTACTTTACACTGCTATGCAACATCATAGTTCTGTGTTTTGTCAGAAAACACCCCTTCAATCACTGCTGTTTTAAAGCATATCTTCAATAACAATCACAGGTAAGCATTCATGTAACATCCGTAATAGTTTCTTGGAAAGTACAAATTGAAATGACATGTAAGAAAGCCACTCTTATAATACATTAACTGATACAAGCACAAGTTCCTACAGCATCTTTTCCTTAGTCACACACACAAATTTATGAAACATGTAAAATAAGACCCCAAACATCTTCCAATATTAAACAATAATTTGCATTCATTCATTTATTTTATATTCCAATTCAAGGTCCCAGGTGGCTAGAACCTAGACTAGCAGCTCATGGTACATAGAACAGAAGAAGCAATCTTTCTTCACAGGGTTCTCTCTCTCTCTCTCTCTCTCTCTCCCCCTCCCACACACACTCCAACTGTAATTGTGTGTGTGTGTGTGTACGTGTGTGTACACCAATTAACCTAATGTGCACGTTTGGGGTGTGGGAGAAAACCCACACAGATGTGTAAAAACACACAAACTGTGGCAGGGATTATTTTCCAGCTCATCAACTTTATAACAAATGGCAGTGAGCAAAAAGACTACTCACTAGAGACCATCCCTGACATTCCTTTGCCCCTGTGCATCCTGTATTCACAAGCCTCTAAATCTTTTTTAGAAATTCTCTTCTCTTCGCTCCCTTTGCTTCATTTTTCTCCTGTCTTTTGCTTTGCCTATTTATCTCCTCCTCACATAATAATTAAGTATAAGAAACTTTGAAATTATAAGTTTGGTACTTTTCATATTAAAAATTTATATGTCCAAAATGAATAAAATAATATTTCATACCTATGTTCTATATTGAAAATTGCCTTGAAGTATATTAAGTACATTAATATATATGGAACACAGACCTGACTGAACAAAACTTATTATTCTCCCAGAAAGTAAAAAAAAAAAATCCAGGGACTGTCCTTGCTGTTGATGAACAAAAAGACATCCCTTATAATTTAATGGGTACCAAAATTAGACTGAAAAAAACAAGTAGGCTGTATGGCAAATTTCTCTCTATAAACACTTGCTTGCTATCTTGAGAAATAATTTGTTTTCAAAGATAAGCTGATTAATATGAAATAAATTTTTCAAAAATTTAAAACATTTGCATTACTCAGTCCCTGAGTACAGAAATAGAAGAAAGTCATTCAATAATGAGCTGAAAAATAAATTATACATTTCAATTAAATGTCTGCCTTTTCTATCACAATAGATTGAATTTGAAAGATTCCTTTTCTCCTGTTCAAAAATTCTACTGCACTGGCTGAAAGAAGAATGAATAAAAGACTGAGTGGCGGTCTAGTGAAGAAGAGGAAACCCAGGGCTGGAGAGATAGTGCAGAGGTTAAGACAATCCCTGACGCCACACAGTTCCTTGAGCACTGCTGGGTGCAACACTGGCAGGTCCTAAGCATTTTGCTGGGTCCTTTACTGAACCTCCAGCCTCTGGGAGAAGCACATGGGACCCATTTTGGAGACTTCCTCTCACCAAAAGAAATAATAACCAAACTGGGTATTACCAATCTTATAGTCACTGTCACTGTCACTGCCATTCCAATGCTCATCGATTTGCTCGAGCGGGCACCAGTATCGTCTCTATTGTGAGACTTGTTGTTACTGTTCTGGCATATCGAATATGCCACGGGTAGCTTGCCAGGCTCTGCCATGCGGGCGAGATACTCTCGGTAGCTTGCCGGGCTCTCCAAGAGGGGCGGAGGAATCGAACCCGGGTTGGCCGAGTGCAAGGCAAATGCCCTACTTGCTGTGCTACCACTCCAACCTAATCTTATAGTACAAAAGTTATTAAAGAGATTAATAGAAAATCCAGAAAAATCAAATCTGTTGTCCACGTTACATGTTTTCTGCCAAAATAACAAGAGGCACAAGGAAATCCTATCTCAAAAAGATGCCGATTCAGTTCAGAAAACAAATAAACGTGCACACACCAAGAAGATCAAGATATGTTATTTTGGTCTATTGATACTAGAATCATGCTCCTTGAACATAAAAACTTTTTTTTTTCAAAATAGCAACAACCACAATAAAATCGAAAGGCAGTCTAGACTTATTCTACAGTCCCTCCATTTTCGTTTTTTAAAACTAGCAGTAAAATATCTGAGTTTCAGCTGTCTTGGGTCAAAGCATGACTCCCCAAGGAGGTCAACCCATAAAGTGGCCACTGAAAAGTATGTAGAAAGATCTTTGAAGCATTTTACTGGATGGAGCTAAAAGAACTCGAAGAATCACTGGATTCTGCAGACAATTCAGGCTAACCTAAGCGCCTTCTTTACCATGCCTCTACTCAGTACAGGCTTTCCTTTTCTTTGCTGGGTGGGGGCAGGAGGCTCTCAAGCAGCACCTGAGGCCTGTGCAGGCCCTGTGGTGCCTCTGACCAACCATCGCACCTCAGCTGTGCTCAGGGGAGTCTAGAACCACACCTGGTGGTATTTGAGGGGGATATCTGGGGCTCATCCAGCAGTATTTGGGGACCATAGAGTGAGGACTCTAACCTGGGTCAGCAGCGCGCCTTGCAATCTCTGCCACCCCAAGCTTTATTTTAACTCTGTTCTTTAGTGTCTCGGCTTTCAGATGCACTTTGCCAATCCTCACTTCTAGTAAATCCGTTACATCAAACTCCTGTCACAGGATGAGGCAAGGTTTGTGAAAAAGTGCAATATCTTCTTCGATGCCATATCTGTTTTCTCTGATCTTATCTGATGCCACAAATTCATGTTATACAATCTTAGCCAGTGGATGACTAAAAGATTTCAAACATTTCTAATAGGCCTCCAGGCTTTTCCCCACAGAAATATTACGGAATGGGTTTCCTGCCTGTCAGGAGCCAACTTCAGTTCAAGGTCTTCTGAAAATCTCTCCCTCAACTTCTCGCTTTTCCACTGAAAAGCTTCTTTCAACTTGCAATTTTCTCTTCTATTTCCTAACTCCTGTGCAAGGCTAATTCCTTGATCACTTTTTTACTTGAATCTTTAATGTCTTTAATAGCTTCATCTTGAACATGCTCCTTTCTGTACTACTAATACATTTATAGTCACCCCATACAAACTCTATCTTTCCTGATGCTACATTTGACAAAACTGGTTTTCACAATTTTCCAACTGCCTTTTAAAAAATTATTATTATTATTATTACCCATGGAAATGCTTGATTGCTTGAAATTCCTAATCAGGAACATCATCTTCATTTTTTAAGGGGGTGGGGTTATGCCCAGTGGTACTCAGGGCTTACTCCTGGCTCTGCATTCTGAGATCATTCTTGGCAGTGCTCAGGGTACTTCATGTGGTGCCAGGGATTGAACTCCGATCAGCCACATGCAAAGTAAGTGCTTTTACCCGCTCTACTACTTCTGGCCTCAGAAATAATCCTCTTCAATTTTTTCCTTGCTTTTTATAACTAATAATTTTGAATATATATCCTCTCTCTCTCTCTCTCTCTCTCTCTCTCTCTCTCTCTCTCTCTCTCCTGTGTCTATCCCTGTTTCTTTCCTTGACTCTTGCTCTTAGCTGTACCTCAAACCTCCAAACAAGGTGTGTTCCTTGCCCGTCTTTTTTTGTCTTTTTGACTTCATTCTACTTAAGATTGCCCAAGCTTTTTTTTTTTTAGAACTTTTATTATCACAATGAAAATAATACACCGAGTCCGTTCAGTATTGATTTTCAGATCCCAATTCCTAGCTGCTAGATATCTTTATCATATACCTAGGGTTTCTTGAACTAAATATGTTCCCAAACCTTTCCCAGTCCACTGCTTCCTACTTTGATTAATTCTGATTTCAGTGTTTGCGCTTCAAGCCTTGTGTGCCTTCGGGTCTTCACTTACTACTTCCAGTCAATCCCACACATTAGCAAGTCCTCCAGAGCCCTCTGAGCATCCATTTAGCTTCTCTCTTGCTCCTTTAAAAATTGTTCTGCCAACTGTATATAATTCAACTGTATATAATTAATAACACAGACCCTGAAGTCACAAATGGACTTGAATCCCAATTTCTCCACTTATTAGCTTTGTGGTCTTAAGTAACTTTTTAACTATTCTAGCCTTATAAATCCAGATGCTATGAGGTACCAAAAGGCCAATATATACAAAACATATTTGAAACACAAAAATTACTAGTATCAGTTATTCCCATGGTAGTCTCCAATCTTTTATTCTAAAATATCAGTGTACCACAATCTCCCTCCTACAGACTGAACCCACCCTCCGTTCAAAAACACTTCCACTAGATTCCCTTTGCCTTTAGGATAAAGAAAAGAACTTCTTATGATATTCAATGCTTTCTTCAAAACAAGCCAATCCCAACTCTCTCTCAAGGCAATGAAAGACTAAATTCTTCTAAAACATTACTTTAAATGTGTATATTACAGATCACATGTCCTTCTCTCCCAGAAGGAAGCATAATATGATACTTGCCATAACCATGCCGCCAGACCCCGTACCAGGCTGTTTCACTCGGGGTATCCCAGAGGGGGGCGGGTGAGAGCCGTCCCTGCCCCAAGGCACCCACCCCCAGCAGCTGAAGACCTCCAGAATTCAACCACCACCGCCACACTCATGGCTGCTCCCCACACGCTCAGGACGAGCCTCATCCACAAGTGAACCTATTCCTGGATCGTGCAGCTGCTTTTGGTGCCGCACAACCCTTCACACCACACACCATACCCATACTCCAAGAGTATCGCATCACATTTCATGGAGTTCAAAGTAGAAGGCAGCCAATCTTAGAGGGAATATATTTTTTTTACAGATACATATATGTGTGTATATATATGTGTATACACACACACACACATATATAAGCCCACAAGGCTCAACTTCTAACAATATGTTAGTGATCTCTTATAGAAGGGCTTAATGGCCCCTGGGTGAAATACAACAATCCTCACCTTCTTTCCTCTAAGGTTACTTTTTATGTAGCATTTTCAGCGGTTTTTCTCATAACAAACAATACAAAATATATTATTTCGATCTGCTTTGGGGCAAGGATTGTGGTTCAGGATGAAAACACCCGAAAAATGGTAGTGGAAAGGTGTAATGGTGGTGGGACTGGTTTTTTAATATTAAATGTAATGAAATATTGTGAACTACTTTATAAAATTAAAAAATTTTAAAATGTATATATTAATAGTCTTATTTCCCTTATCCATGAATATGAAGAGATAATCTAGAATTCTAATATTTTTAGAATTAAACTTATTACAATGTATAGCACCCTCTTGGTATTTTGTAAGCTTCTTGAAGTTAATGTTTCAGAAGCTCATGACTATTCCTGCTTCAAAACAAATTTCTACAGTAGCCTTCTTTAACTTCAGAGCAAGCAATTATGACTCTTGTCTCATTTGGCTGGAGTTAGTTCTGCATAAGAAGCCAAAAACAAGAGAATCTGGCTGATTTTCAAAGATAGTAGGTGTAATAAAAGATAAACCAACTACTGGATATAATGGCAGGAGAAACCTAACTTTCAGGGTTGATAATATGGCATAACAGAAACATGACAATTATTGAAATTCAAGTTGTTCTTTCCTAAGGGTTTCTTACAGAAATCACCTATCTACAAACAAGTATAACAAGTGTGTTTTTTATATTATTATAAAGTTTCCTTTCTCAAGTTACTTATTGACTAGATTGCTCTATTAGGATAGTAATTAGATGTTTAGGTAAGTAAACAGAATATGGACAAAGACCAATGCTTCTCTTTAAAAGGATTTTTTTTCTATTTCACCAGTTTATCCTGCTAATGCTTATAAATATACATTAATAAAGTGTAGTAATTTATGAACAGTACATGTTCCTGGGTGAGAAAAAGGTAAAAATTCTTGGTGCTTATCTTCTGTTGGCTTACCCCTAAGAACAGGTGATGAACTTAAGTAAAAAGTTCAATATTGGGTATATTTTCTGAGCAAAGTGGTAATATATTAAGGGAAGAAGGGGAAGAAAAAGAGGGTATGATAATTGAGAGAAATAAAGGGAGGAAGGGCAATGAAAGTATTCAATTTACTGTTGCAATGAATGGTTTAAAAGCTGATTACTTAGAAGCTAAAATTAGACATTTGTTTAGAAATAAAAATAAGAAAAATTAAAAACTCACTGAGCTTAAACAAATTTCATTAGTTTTCCTTTTTTTAGACCATAATAAATGTGACTGGCAATCAGAATAGTGATTTGGCAGCTGGTGGTGAAAAGATTTCCAAAGAGGCACACTGGCCCAATGAGAAGATCTCAGGAGTGTGGCTAACAGGGAAGCACATGTCTTGCATACGGAAGGTCCTGGATTTGATCCTAGCATCCAAAAGCGGGCCAGAAAGGGAGGAAACGGTGAGAGAATTAAGTCACTACACCACACAGAATATTATAACTATGTTGAACTAAAAAAAAAATTCAAGCAGTAACAATCAGTGCTATAATCATATATCAACTTGATCAAGAATATCATTAGCAAAACTTTATCATATCAAATTAAATGAATTCTACTAGTACTGTGAAGTGACTTTATGTCTATAAGGAAGTCATCTGCCTCTCTGACCTAATTTTCCATCCCTGTCATCCTCATTTCTTACATCCGATCTAAATGTCTTTGTTACAGTTCCTTTAAATGAATCACTTCATCCTGTCCTATGGCCTCGCTAAAATTTTTTTTCTCAACCACCAATATCCCTTCAAAGATCTGCCCATGATGGCTCCATCTTGTCATTTGGGGTTTCACTAAGCATCTCTTCCTCAAAAGGACTTCTCTCCAGGCTGGAGAAAGAATACATGGGTTCTGGTGCTTGCCTTGCCATGGCAAATGGTTTAACCCCTTCCCACCCACTTAAAAACAAAAAACTACCCAAAACCCCCCACAAACAAACAAAAAAAAACCAAGAGGGAGGGGGCTTCTCTTTTTTTATTTATTTTTTATTTATTTTTAATTTTTTTAAATTCTTTTATTAATTCACCATGTGGAAAGTTACAAAGCTTTCAGGTTAAAGTCTCAATTATACAATGCTCAAACACTCATCCCTGGGCTTCTCTTTTTACCTTAACATAAATAAAGTAGTACAACAGTTACTGTGAACACAACATGGCATCATTTTATTATTGGAACTTCTTATATGATTCTTAATGGTTTGTTTACTTTCATCCCCTTCCCTCTACCTATATCATCACAATATAAATTGCAATGGTACCTTAATTAAAAAATCAAATAGGGTCAGAGAAAGAGAGAGTACAGTGAGTAAGGTGCTTGTCTTGCATGTGGCTGACCCAGGTGAGATCCCTGGTACCCTGTGTGCTCCCCGAGCACCGCCACTGGGACACTGATGAAAGGAAGCTGGGGGGAGGGCCTCTGGTGATGTGGGTGTGGTACTGGAATGACATATGCATAAAAAGGGTGATTAACAGCATTGTAAGTCTGTATACCTCAGTAAAAATGGTTCTGTGTGTGATCACCAGACGACTAGGAATCCTGCGGCTCTCTCGCCGCCTGCTTTTGGTGGTTTCAGCTGCTTCTCCACCTGGGACGGCGGATGCCAAGGGCAGATGAAGAAGAAAATGAGGGCCAGGCTGGTTGGTGATCAGCTGCCGTTTATTCCATTCTCCCCAAGCGCCTGTTCCAGACTCACTAAGCCCTCCATTCCCGTCTCCTCTTGCCCCCTTGCTAGTCTCTCCTCAGCCATCTTGGTCTCTCTCTAGTCTCTCAATAGCACTCAGCATTGGGGGTTGCAACCACACCCAGGCCAGGTAGCACAATAAATGTTTCAAAGTCCTTGCTGATTGCCTGCTGCAGCTCAAGGGCGGAAATGCCACTTAGGGGTTTTTCTCCTTTCCTCAGTCCAATAACTTGGTTAACATCTTAGTTAACATCTTAATTCTACTTCTAAATATTTATTTTGTTTGGACACAGTAAGGGATACGTTAAGCTTGTAGTGTGGGTAGTGTGGCTCTCCGGGGGAAATCTTGCTATAGATCTCAGACTACAGTGCTCAGGCCAGATTAATCTTTCCTAATCCTAGCAGGGTCCTAATCTAGTTGTTACTTTTTGGATCATGACAGAATTTGTCCATGACCATGCTCTTAACTTATGGTTAAGTATTATGGCACTTTGGCCTCGCCCGTTTCTATTCCAGGGTAGCTCACAGCTTGCCCTTGGGCCATCCAGTCTCTCCTCAGGACCCTGCTTTTGGGGTGCGAGGAAGCAAGGGAAACTGAGGCTTAAGTTGAGAAAACAGATGCTCAGGAGTGAATATTATTTGGAGTCAATTAACTCCCAAGTTACAAAAGCATAGCATTAACTGTCTTCCTGTGTCTATACAAAAAGGACTTTGCTCTGAATTAACTGTGCAAAGGACATAAGGGCAAGAGAAAAGCAATATTTATAAATTAACAGAGTCTGGTTAGGAGATAAAGGAGACAAAGGAGATAAAGGTTGAAGAAGCAGAGCACAAAGATAGAGGTTACAAATAAACAGAGGAATGGGAGCACTGTGATGGAAGTAACCCAATAAACCTAAGCTCCCTGTGACAAGGCAGAAAGGACAAACCAATGTTATCCTACAGTTATGCTTCAAATGAACCAAATGTAGGAGTGAGGAGAGAGCTTGAAGGGCCGGAGTGTATGTGTGGCATGCTCAACTCTGAGCACTGTCAGGAAGATGCAGACCCTGATGCCCCCTGCCCCCACACTGCTGCACCTGGGTCGAATAGTATCCCTGCATCCTAGCAGTGACTCAGAATTCATCAGGACCACACTGCTGGGTGAGGATCTCAGCAGTGGCCCAGGGACCCCAAGGCACTGCTAAAAAGACCACAAAATAAAAACAGAAGGATACAGAAACCAACTACAATCAGGAAAATTCAAACATTTTAACTGTTGAAAATGTTAAAAAAAATGGTCAATATTTTTAGATGCAATAATGATAAGGTAGTTATAATGATATATCAAAAAAGGAGGTATTTGGAAATATTTTTTTTAAAATGACATGATGAGCATGAAACTACAAAATATCTGTGTTTTGCAGGAAATGGGTGAGTGACCCCTGAGGACAGAGCCGTGAATAAGCCCTAAGCAGCTTATTAGGGTGTGGCCCAAACTGCCCCCAACCATATGTTTTACTTAAGGGTATTGATGAAGGATATTTGGCACTTGGACAGTAACTTCGTACATCAGTGCCATAGAAATCAACTCTCCTGTTACTATGTGCCCTAAGCTGTAATAAAGATTTTTAAAAATTTATTGTTTCACAGGAATCCTTCCAAACAGCTGCTATGAAGTAAACATTACAATAATACCAAAAGTAGGCAGGGGTATTACTAAAAAGGAATATTACAGACTGATATCCCTGATGAACAATGATGCAAAAATTCTCAACAAAATCTTAGTGAAGTGAAACCAGAGAAATAGTGTAGCAGGTAGGGACCTTGCCTTACATACAGACTATCTGGGTTCAATTCCCAGCATCCCAATATGGTCCCCCAAGCTCGCCAGAAATTATTCCTGAGCACAGAATCAGGAGTAAGCCCTGAGCATGACCAGGTATGACCCCAAACCCTTTCCAAATAAAAAATAAATCCAAAAAAGACAACCCTATTTAAAAGTGTCCCCCAAACACCTAATACCTAGGAATCATTTTAACAAAATATGCAAAAGACTTATACACTGAAAATAACAAACCACTATTGAAGGAAATAAAAGAGGGCACCAGGAAATGGACAAATATGCTATGTCCATGGACTAGAATCACTGACACTGTCAAATGACATCCTACCCCAACCATTACACAGATTCAATATAATTCCCATCAAAATTCTGATGAGATTCTTCAAGGACTTCAAACAACTCTACTAAAATTTGAATAGAATGACACAACTCCCTTAGATAGCCTGAAGTGATTCTGTGAAAAATGAAGCATTTTTTAAGTTTAAATTACATTATAGGGGCTGGAGCAGTAGCACAGCGGGTAGGGCATTTGCCTTGCACGCAGCTGACTCGGGTTCGATTCCCCTGTGCATCGGGCAGGTGTGACCACCCCAAAATAAATTATATTATAAAGTAATAGCAATTACTTTATACGTGGCACTGGAAGACAAACTCTAGTGAAATGGAACAAAAGAAAAAGAGTAGAGACAGATCTTCAGATTTAATGGACAATTCATCTATGACAAGGAGTTGGGGGAATGGAGTAAGAAAAGCCTCTTCAAAAAATGGTGATAGAAAAATTGGATAACCATAAGCAAGAAAATGAAACTGGACCCGTATCTCACACCATAGACTAAAGTAAGTTCACAGTGGGCTGAAGACTTGGAGATTAGACAAGAACCCACAAAATATATCAAGGAAAACAGAAGCAGAAGTTTACATGATATGATCTGCTTTTCAATGATTTTCAAAGGTGTTTTCAATGATTTGATTCTATTGGCAAAGATAACAAAACCAAAAACAAATGATATTGGGGCTGGAGCAATAGCACAGAGGGTAGGGTGTCTGCCTTGCACGCGGTCGACCTGGGTTCGATTCCCAGCATCCCATATGGTTCCCTGAGCACTAACAGGGGTGATTCCTGAGTGCAAAGCCAGGAGTAACCCCTGTGCATCGCTGGGTGTGACCCAAAAAGCAAAAAAAAAAAAAATGATATTGACTACAACAAGATAAGGTTTCACATTTCACAAGGAACTTTAGCCAAAATAAAAGATTTTATTTTATTTTCTACCAAAAAGAAAATATTTGCACACAATAGAAGCAATAAATGGCTAATATCCAAAATACATAAAACATGCACAAACCTCAGCAACAAAAAAAACTATTAATGTGATCAATAAAGGGGGAACAAAAATGAAAAAATCCTTCCAGAAAGAGGATAAACAGACAGTCAATGGGCATATATAAAAGATATTCATCATCACTTATTCGGGAAACACAAATCAAAACAACAATGAGCTATCTTATGCCAGTGAAAATGGTACATATTGATAAGACTAGAAAAATCAGTGTTGGAGGGTTGTGGTGAAGGAAACCCTCATTAACTGTTGGTAGGAATGTTAAATGGCTCAATCTTTATGGAAAACAAAACATTTCTAAAAAATGTAATTACAGAATTTTCATATGACCCAGTGGTTCCACTTCTTGGCACCTACCCTCAAAACATAAAAACATTATTTCAAAGATATATACACACCCTTATTCATTGCAGCACTGAGCACAATAGCCAGGGCATGAAGACAAATGTTTAATGACAGACAAATGAGCAGAGAATTCATGGTAGATAAACACAATGGAAAATGATGCAGCTGAGAGAAAAAATGAAACCTCACAACTTGCTGGTATCTGTAGGTATCATGCTGAGCAAAATATGTCAAATAAATAAGGATTATCTCACTCATTGGTGGTATATAGAGAAACAAAATGGGGAATGAAAGGAACCAAATGATGGTAAACCTTTGGCCCTGAATTATAGAACTGAAAATTAGGAAACTAGGAGGGGAGTTGATGCAGGCAGTTGGGGGGGGGGAAGAAGGGGGAAAGAGAGAGAATGATGAGGTTGGATAGAGTTAACATTAGGAGATGGGTTGAGGGTATTAGACACTCTGATGTTGGAGAGGAAGTATGGTGTATAACAAAGTCCTAAGTGTCAATGCTAGTGTAAGCATATAATCTAAACTATAAAAATTCAAAATAAAAAAATGAATATGCCAAAATGCTTTGAAGGGGTGGGAGGGATCTTGAATCATTGGCGGAGGGATGCTGACACACTAGTGGTGGGTGAGGAGCTGGTACATTGTATGCCTACAACTATAATTAACAGTATTATAAATCATGTTGCCTAATTATTTTTTAATTATCATTTTTAATCTATTTTCTCTGATATTAGGACACAAAAGAAGGGGTGGGGACAATATTACTGTTATAAGAGAAATACTGAAACAAATGAGTCATCACTAATAAAAACATGTAACTCTTGAAACATGACTGAAGGTTTTGCAGAGATGAAAACAGTGCCAATTAAGCTGTAGGGAAAACAACTCAACACAGTTGGTCAGGAGCTATAACTATTTCTAAATAAATTGGAGCAATGAGTTTATCTTTTTTTGGGGGACTGGGTTTTGAGCACCAATAATGCTCAGGTATTATTCCTGGATAGGTGTGGGGGGACCTATAAAATCAACAGAACAGAATAGATTTTTTTTTTAAGAAATACTTTCAGCAAAAGGACGAAAAATGTTAAGAGTCAAAATCAACTACTTAGAAAATATTTTATCATCAGAAGTCTTCATTACTTCCATTTTTAAAAGCATATAAATTTGATCTAAATAATAGTTACCTAGTTTAAGAGGTATATTGAATAACGGTGCTAAAAAGTACTATAAATTTTCTAGAAAATTTTTAGTTCAAAATACTCTTAACATGGTCTCTATTAAGACCCATTTCCCAATAAACTTCATTACTTTGTTTTGCTAAACTTTGCTTTGCCTTTCAGTGAAATAATTTCAGTAAGAACACAACACCTAAGATCTAAGAGATTTTTAATGGCTGGAATGCATGCAAAACACATTTTAATTTAAAAGTATCTAAATGCAGGCTGGTAAGGTTAAAAAGCCATCTAAACACAAATCAATTAGAAGATTTCTTCAGAAATGTAAACTTTCTTACTTATTCAGCACTGTTAGGTGTCTGCCCTTGCCATCAGTGATTTGCAAACATTCTAGTAAAAAGATTCACTCAAAAAATGTCATCTCCCAAAAAGAAAAAAAAAAAAAAGGGGGGCCGGAGCACAGCGGGGAGGGCGTTTGCCTTGCACGCGGCCGACCCGGGTTCGATCCCCAGCATCCCATATGGTCCCCCAAGCACCGCCAGGAGTAATTCCTGAGTGCAAAGCCAGGAGTAACCCCTGAGCATCGCTGGGTGTGACCCAAAAAGCAAAAAAAAAAAAAAATGTCATCTAAGACAGTGTAGATACATGGACTAAGTCATCCAGTAAATGAATCTTGATTTGCTAATACATTAACACAGGGCTTTATTTGGCATTTATCAGATTTTTTTTACTGCTATAATGGTCCAACCAAATCTTAGATGCCCAAAATACTTCAGAAGCAATTTATTATGTACCATCACATATCATTTAATAATTCCTGCTATAAATAGCAATTTAATTTAGAAAAGAATATAAATGGTTAAAACCAGAAAGACTGTTCAATGCTAGTAAGAATGACAACTATGGGAAAGAATGAATGAAGTCAGGTCTCTCTCAGCCTAGAGAGTTAGCAGGATTGCGTATGCTCTGCTCTCCAACAAAGCTGCTTTCTGATTTTTCTGTACTTAAATTATTACAAATAGGGTGATGAAGAGATTTTAAATGGCTGGAATGCATGCTACGCCAAGCACTAAAAAAACTTTCGAGTATGACCCCAAACCCCAAAATAAAGAAATAATAAGAATAGGGCCAACCCACATACATAACTATAAAAAGAATATATCAGGTAAGACCCCGAGTTTGATCCTCAGCTTTGCAGGCCCCAATGCCCTGGCAATGCTGGGTGTGACACTGAGGGCCCCTGAGAACTGATGAGTGTGGTCTGGTGATCTCCCAGTCACCATGAGGTGTGGTCCTGGTGGCCCCTTGCATGGCTAGGCCAGCCAGTACTGCATTGCCAGGAGCTGGCACTGAATGATCAGGAGCAAGCACTGGTAAAGACGCCAGTGTTCACTGGAGACCAAATTCATACAAGCTAAAATGTGGTGTTGTTTACTACTTTGGTTTTTTCTTTTTAAAAAGAGTGCTCACCACACAGAAGATACTTATTAAATACCAAATGAATATTCATGCAGCACTGCCTCTGACAGTTGACATATAGAAACAAACTAAATAAGATATACAAATACAATGAAGTACCACTGGCTGTCAAAAAGAATGAGGTTGGGGCAGAAGAGAGATTTCAGGGGTTATGGCAGTCAACCCTGGTTCGATCCCTGTACCATGTACTTCCCCAAGCACCAATGAAGGCCACGCCAAGTACAAAAACAACCGCCAAGTGTGACTCCAAACCCCCAAATAAAGAAAGAATAAGAATAGGTTCAACCCACATATGTAACTATAAAAAGAATGTATCATGTTTACAAAAAATTAAGTTATAAAATCAAATATTGTAATTTTACAGTACTATTAAGATACATAGTATGATTCTGTAATTGTATTTAAAATATATCACACATTTATCTATGTATAGAGAAAAGTCTGGAAAATAATCTATCAATCTGGTAATGGATATATTTTTAAAGAGAGACGACTTTCACTATTTAATACTTCTGAACTACGATATACAAATAGCACTTATTACTTTTATAAGAAAAGACTACCAAAAAATTAAAACAATTTTAAGTGCACTTCAGAAATAAGTTCTGGGAGGATATAAAAATACAATGATTACCTTTAGGTGCTAAAATTATGGTTTTTCACCTTTATGTATTTACTTAAAAAAGAAAACTCACTCTACATTTCTTTCTCCATTATGCATTTCTGTACTGTTCAAATTGTATGCATCACAAATAGGAATTATTCTTGTAATTAGGGGGAAATAACAATAAAACCATTTAAATATCAATACATCCAATTATGTTCACACTGCTTTATTGTCACACTGGAGCTCAGAGAGGTGAGATAATATGTGTAAGGTCAAGCCATTAGCAAGAGTTATCTAAGGCAGTTCCCAGTGGGAACTAACAGAGGCTAGGGTGCTGCTCAGTGGCAAAGCAAAACACTCCACATGCACCAGGCCCTGAGATCAATCCCTGGCACCTCAGCCCATTAAAAAAGACTTATAACAATGGTACAGCAGGTACAAAAGAAATCTGTCTCATATATTTACTAGAAAGGAAAACAGTACAAAGAGAAGCAGAGATTGACTTCTTAGGCCTGCTCTGTCTGGATAGCTCTATACTTTTTGGGTCACACCAGGCGATGCACAGGGGTTACTCCTGGTTCACGCACTCAGGAATTACCCCTGGCTGTGCTCGGGAACCATATGGGATGCTGGGAATCGAACCCGGGGCGGCCGCGTGCAAGGCAAACACCCTACCCACTGTGCTATTGCTCCAGCCCCTGGATAGCTCTATAAGTATATTAAATGTTTCTATTGAGAAATGCAGGTAGCTTAGGGACGTGGTTCCGAGAGTATGAACCTGGATGCTTTGTGAGAAGCACCTGGTGAGTTAAGAAAAAGAGCTGTAGAAGTTACCAATGATTTGTGCCAAGAAATAGACACAACGACATTGATGCCTCACCAGGAGCTAGTACTTCCAATCAACAGAAGCTGTGGCCGAACTTGGAGATGAGTAAGGGTATAACAAATAACAAAGAACAGCCCCCAGGTGCTCCTTGGTGTAGAAGAAAAAGAAATTAATTCACTGGAATATACTTTTTTGGGGGGGTTAAGGCAAAAAACATTTTGGATAGTAAACAGGGTACATTTAGTACATAACAGAATTACAAATATATGCAAGCTCCTGAAGTAAAATACAAGATTTCAGAGGAACTCTCCATTTGCCAAGGACAGCCCTCGGATCCTGGCAGGCGATGTTTCTCACTCTCTGCAGTCCTGGTGCTGTAGGAGAGCAACTGGAAAATCACCTAGTATGCAACTGTTTTATAACCAGGAGAGATGAGACCCAGGGAAGTACCCAATGTCGTAGCTCCTGTCAAAAAGCAAATTAACCAAAAAAATTTTGGCGCATATGCTGCCTGAGCTTGTGTGCTAATTACACCCACGTGGCCACACACATGTGGTACCTGAGCACATGTGTGGCTCACATCTCCCTCTTGAGATGTGTATTTTTATGCTTTCATGTCTAATGCTGGGATGTGTGTAAGGGCTCTCTCCGCCCTTGGAGAAGCCTGCGTTCTCTCTTGAGCACGTTACTCTGTCTCTCTTACTCTCCACTCTCCCACTTTCTCTTCCTCCTTCCCTCCAAAAAACCTACAAATAAAATCTGTTTACTTAAAAAAAAAAATTCTAAGACTTGAGCACAAAAACGTTAAGTTAGTGTACAGCAACTCTGACTGAAAGTGCTCATCTCTAGCAGAAAACATGATGTTCATATTATTAAGTTTTTCATGAAACCTAATACCTACCCTTTTATTTTGTTTTTTTTTTTTTTGCTTTTTGGGTCACACCCAGCGATGCTCAGGGGTTACTCCTGGCTTTGCACTCAGGAATTACTCCTGGCAGTGCTTGGGGGACCATATGGGATGCTGGGGATCGAACCCGGGTCGGCCGCGTGCAAGGCAAACGCCCTACCCGCTGTGCTATCGCTCCAGCCCCATACGTACCCTTTTAATTATGAACTTTTTTTAAGTTTCCATTTTCCTTCCTCTGATGAACTCCCAAGTATTTTTACTTTAAGTTTTCAAAGTAGAAACATTTAAATACACACAAATAGGCTGAAAAATGAATCCCAACGATCCATTACCCATACTCACCAAAGACCCATTTTATCTGTCCCATTTTATCTTGTGCCCCTCGGTACCAAATTATTTTCAAGAGCAACACCCCAAATAATGTCAGGTAACACAACTTCTAACAGATAAAATTGCCTTCAAAACAATGACAATTATCATATACACCTTTCAGTTTTAGATTTCTTAACAGAACATTTTCTACAATGAATTTAAAGCCATTAAATATGAAAGAATTCTTTGATGTGCCTGTCCAGAATCCATATTCTTGGAAGTGGATGCTTCCAGTCAAAATCCTTGACAGGAGTAGGGCAGATCTTGAATCGGCAGCGTGTGAGAGCTGAGAGGCCAACGGGGGTCAGTGAGGCATAAATGAGAGGGGACGTGTGTTTGCAACAGGGATCCTGGTCGCAGGGTCACAGACAGCAGTGTGGGAAATAGGACTGTGCTGCCAGACACAGTGTTCTGCCTCCAGATACTGGGAGCAGAGCTGGAAGGTTCTATCGGTCTTCTTCCAGCTGCTGCTCATAAAACACAAAAGGTACACTTTTCTAGTTCTTAAAACCCTGTCATCTTTTCTAAGAAACAGAGGCAACAGAAGTAACTTCAGATTTGCTGGGTTTGAAAATAAAACGTTTTCTCATTCCCTGTCTCAACAGAAGGCATGAAAGAAGTTCTGTACAACCCAAAACGACCCTTTAAGATCTTGTATTACTACCCCAGTTAAGATCTGAAGTGGAGACCTAGAGACCAATGGTTGGAGAACTCTGGTCCAAAGCTGTGCACAGGCTGAGGGTCGAGGGTCTTACTTTGAACATCCTGTGGATAAGGATGCAGGACAGACGCTGGTCCACAGGAGAAAAAAAACAAACCAAACCACTGAAGCATGCCGCTCTAGATCCTTTCAAGTAGAGGGAGGAAATAGCTGCTTAAGATAACAAGTGCATGCCTCCTAGCTCCTCTCCATTAAATAAGGTTCCTAAGAGCATTTCATTGTCTCATCATAGATTCAGAGGAAGCTCAAGGCAGAAGTCAAGAGACTTTTAGGTGTGCGTTTGTCTCAGAGCATAAATCCATACACTGATTGAAGCAGAGAGACAGTACAGTGGGCAGGGCACCTGCCTTGCACATGGCCAGTCTGGGTTAAATCCCAGCACCCGGTATGTCCATTGAGCCGGTCACAAGTGATCTCTGAGTGCAGAGCCAGGAGTAAGCCCTGAGCACTGCTGGGTAAGGCCACAAAACAAAACAAAATACACAAATTGATTCAATAAGACCAATGATTCAGTAAGAAATTGTAATAACTTGGAGCTAGAAGGACAGCAACAGAAAAAAACTGAGGGGAGTTTTCTGGTCTCCTAAATGTCTACAGGCTATTTAGCTGCTAAACACACTAGTTTTTAAGGAAAAAGTAAGGATGACTCAGCAGAATCAAGACACCAGTGAGTAGAGCCAAGCGTTTTAGTAAACAGCACCAACAGAGACAGAAAGAATGCTGGCCATAATGAGGAATTGGCAACATGATTTGGGCTGGACCCCAGAATAGCTGTCAATCATTGACTTACATGTATGGTTTATTTTCCCCTTTCCCTGGGAAAGTCTATAGTGTCCATCCCACCCTTCTATGCAACGAGCATGTGGGACAGAAAGCTCATTCTTTTTTAGCCAGTCTTCAAATAAAGAGAAATGGCTCTGCAGGAGCTGCTAGGAACTGTGCCTGGGGAGCTTCAGCCACAACTGGGTGTGATACATGAGCCAAGAGCCGCGCCTTGGCGCTGCTGCTGTAATGACACTGGGGCTGAAAGTATTGCACTTGTGTGAAGGATGTGAATTCTGAGGGCCAGATGAGAATGTGGGAAACCGCGAGAGGTCTCTACAACATATCAAGAGGGGAACCGAGGGTTGCTTGAATTTGGGTAGGTTTATGGTAAGGGTGAAGCTAAGTCATAAAGGTGACATCCTCTGGAGATGATGTTCGTTCCTAGAACTTGGCCACCACACAAGGTTA
Organism: Sorex araneus; assembly: GCF_027595985.1. Taxonomy (NCBI): domain Eukaryota; kingdom Metazoa; phylum Chordata; class Mammalia; order Eulipotyphla; family Soricidae; genus Sorex; species Sorex araneus. The sequence goes on from NC_073304.1 coordinate 118,335,083, forward strand.
GAGAAGACACAGAGAGGCGTCCCAGCCTACAGGCCCAGCTGAGGTGCCAGAGAATGGTCAGCCTCAAACATGTGTGAGGAAAACTCGATCATCATCTCTTTGCAGCCACCCAAGACTTCCACAAGCAAGAAGGGTCCAGCCAAAGGCCTATATAAAATGTTCTGAAGAGGCTTCTGCAAGATGTCCAGAAAGGGCTCCCCACAATGCGTCACTCTGGCAAGATTCAGTCGAACCCCTGCAGGCTCAGTCTTGTACCAACTCACCAAAATGATGAGAAGTGAGGGGGGGTGGTATGTTCAAAAGCATGATTTTTACTAGAAATGACCTTGATCTTTGTATCAGAAAACCTTCCTATACAGCAGGACATATACCCGGTTCCAGAGCGGCTGGTCTCCGCCACGCCAGCTCCCTCCTCTCCTTGCCGCCTCAGGGCCCTACCCCACGCCTCGGTGCAGGAATCCCTTATCCTGCTTTCTCCTTACGACCCGGACCCTCATCAGAACACGGAGTCCTTCTGTTATGTAACATTCGTTTTACTCCCTCCCACTTACCTGTTAATCTGATTGCTCTACCGGTCCAAGAAGAACCTAGAGAGGTGGGGGCAAATTGCCCCTCCCCATCCCTGAACCCAAACAACACCCCCAAATGAGATAAGGCAATTATTGTTAATTTCAATCACTAGAACTCAGCATCTCTCTCCCTAATAAATTAAGCCCTCATGGGTACAAAGTTATATAGGTTTAAAATTTGCCCACCTAATAAGGAATTCTCATGTTACTAATCTCTAGCAAGTATTTCCCAAATTGTTCTTTTTCCCGGTTTCTCTCTCTGAATGGCTTCAGCATCAGGCTTCCTCTTTTTGTTTTTCCTTCCCTAAAGGAGATTCCGTGGCTGACTGTATCTCACCTTTACTTATTTCTAAGCTCCCAATTACAATTTTTTTTTTCTTTTTGGGTCATACCTGGTGATGCACAGGGGTTACTTCTGGCTCATGCACTCAGAAATTACTCCTAGCTGTGCTTGGGGGACCATATGGGATGCTGGGAATCGAACCCGGGTTGGCCACATGCAAACGCCCTACCCGCTGTGCTATCACTCCAGCCCCAGTTACAAGGTATTTTTACAGTAAGCCAGGAAAAGAAGCATAGTCAGCGTCCCCACTAACATCCACTGGCACTACTCATGCAATGCATTATTCTTACATGCACTGCTGTCACTTAATCTACAAAAGAAACTACTGGGCCTGGGACATAGCTCAGCAGTAGAGCACTAGCTCTGCATGTGTGAGGCCCTGAATCCAGCCCCAGCATCCTAATAGAAATTCCTGAGGTGGATTTATCATTATTTTCATATGCATATAAAGATACTGAGTGACTTCACTCTAGGTCACTAATGTAGTGGAGGCATCGGGATTCAAATTCAATCTCAAGGTCTTACTCTTTACCAAACATAAAGGAAACTGAGTAACAAGCTCTTCTGGATAGAATCAGTAAAAGATTCTATCAAACAGAAAAGTCTAGAACTTGCCTATTTCCTTCTTTTCCTAATAAAGAAGTTAGCAGTCACTGGATTTAGGAAGTATCTCTCATCCTCATCTCCTTTCATGAATTTTGCAACATAAAAGCTATTACTGCTGGCCCAGAGCAAGCCCAGTTCAAGCATATAGTTTCAGGTTCAAAGTCCTACATAGCCTCTGAGCACCGCCAGGTATAACCTCGAAGCACTGCCAAATGATCCCCACAAATGTTTTGTTTTAGAAGTTAAAAATAATTTCCTATGCAAAAGAAGCATGACCAGAAGGGGGAAAAAATCTATATTCAAAGAGAAATTATTCAGGTTAGAAGCATATAGTGATTCAGAGTATCTGAATACCTACGATTAGCACATGATTGAGAGGCTTCCTGGTAATAAAATATTCTAAGTGGCCAGGAGAGGGCACAGGGGCAAACGCACTTGTCCTGCAAGCTTGAGGCCGGAGTTTGTTCCTTGTGCTGCCGCAGATGCAAATGGTAAGAAGAGTAATAAAACACAGAAAGGAATGAAAAGAATACTAATGATTATGGTTGGCAGTCCATGCATGACCATATATATTTTGGTCCTTTATTTTTTTAAAAAGTTTTAACCCATAGATAAGAGCTGCAACTGAGCTCTATGAACTAAAGTTTGATTTTAAGACATTATGATCACAATATAAAGAAACTCAAACAGCATAAGATCGACCACTAATTTGAAACTGTTAGGGGAAAAGGTAAAGCAAAAAGACAATATGTGCTCCCATTTCTTCAACAAGGAAGAGATCCTTTCACTTGAAATCTTAATATTCTCTTACAACCCCTGTCCCCACCTCTAAAGATGATCTGACATCTATCATTCGAATGTTCTTTCCTCTGCAGAGACTCAGTGAACCCCAAAGAATATCCACTACATAGATACCAAGGCTTTCAGGTGTTTGAAATGACTCCAAAATATCTGATTTTTGTCAAACCACAATAAATTTCTGTTTCTTATTTCCCTAAGATCAAAATGAAAAGCACCATTATGATTTAAAATATATACTGAAGCTGAGATCCTAGATTATATTTCAACTGAAGTACTGTTATTCACAAAAGCACTTCTGCAATCAAAGCTTTCTGAGCAGTGTGGCATACAGCAAGCCTACTAGCTTTTATTATGCAGCCACAGTCTTCCCTAGACAAAAACTTATAAATAAATAAGCAGCAGGGAATCCCAGGAATACCCAGGACTTTTTTCATCGAGCAAAGAGAGATTCAGTTTTAAAGATGGATTTGTCAACTCTGCATCTATTAAGCCTTCATTGCTGTTCATCTACAAAATAATATAATCTAAAAAGTCAAATGTGAAAAAAAAAAGGGGGCCGGAGCGATAGCACAGCGGGCAGGGCGTTTGCCTTGCACGTGGCCGACCCGGGTTCGATCCCCGGCATCCCATATAGTCCCCCAAGCACCGCCGGGAGTAATTCCTGAGTGCAAAGCCAGGAGTAACCCCTGAGCATTGTTGGGTGTGACCCAAAAAGCAAAAAAAAAAAAATAAACAAATAAAAAATAAAAAGTCAAATGTGTAAGAATAATCTTGCAGCTTTCCGTTTGTTCTCACAATTTCTAAGATGAGTGCATATGACCCACCTTAGGTCTCATTTAGTCAAAAATCTCTATGTGCTCGCTTAGGCTCCTAGAAGGCACATAAAGTACAAAACATCTGTGGCAGCCCCTCCCTGCACTTACCAGGGGTGGAAGTTATTAGCGCTGCAAACAGAAAAGTCTAGAACGTGCCTATCTCCTTCTTTTTCTAATAAAGAAGTTAACAGTCACTGGATTTAGGGAGTATCTCTCATCCCCATCTCCTTTCATGAATTTTGCAGCATAAAAACTATTAAGCCCAAAATTGAGAATATCCGAGCTGCAATGCTTTGTAGAGTTAAGAAAGACCAGCAGAGTTTAGAATTCCAACACATATGTCTAGAATAGTGTTCTTTTCTTTCTTCTTTTTTTTTTCTTTTTAATAAACGAGGCCCCATTCTTCCAATCTGTTCCCTTTTTGTGTCCTCTCCATCTTACTGGCTGCCCTCTTAGTCTCATGTGGAAGACCCCTATTTATACAATTTCAACCTGTGGCCCCCTTGGGAGTTTACAATACTGGTCTAGGGTCTCAGTAATCCATAAGAGAGGAGGGCACAAAACAGGTCTCCACAAAGTTTACTGAACTTAGTCCCTGTCCAACCAAACCCAAAGCCAATAAAGGTGACCTCTCGGTGGTGAGAGCATTCAATGGGTTGAGAAAGTGGGCTTTGCTATGCAGGAGGTGGGGCCAATGCCCACCACCGCAGAGTACCTCCAGCACTGCTGAGTGCAGCCCTGAGCACAGAGCCCGGAGCATCATGAAGCATGGCCCAAAACCCCCCAAAAAACGGAGTAACCAGAATTAGCCAGTAAACAGTGTGGAAAGAAAAGGAACTAGCATCCTTTTCAAGATCTCTGACATACCAGGTGGTTTTCCAATCTCTTTCCAGTGCTCCCTATTATTATGTTACTGGTTTAGATGTCTTGGGAAGTCTAAAATCGCTTTTAAAGAGGTTTGTGTGTGTGTGTGTGTGTGTGTGTGTGTGTGTGTGTGTGTGTGTTTAGGGGCCAGAGAGATAGTACAACAGGTAAGGCACTTGCCTTGTTTTTGACAACACAGGTCTCAACCCTGGTACCCCATAGAGTCCCAAAGCTGGCCAGGAGTGAGTCCTGAGCACAGAGCCAGGAGTAAGCTCTGAGCACCATTGGTTGTGGCCCAAATCAATCAATATTATTTTAAAACATTTAAAAATATTTTTATGTAATAAACAGAAATATGAATCTAATTTCAGAAGAATGGGGAATTACAAATTAACTTATTCACAGCTTACCTTTTCCTTAAATACAAATTTGAAGATTTTTTTTGTTTCCTTTTGGCTTACAAACCTCAACAGAGCTCAATCCAAAAATAATTACTTTATAAAATAATATAAAGTTAGCATTATAAACACCTATACTTGACCTTAAGTTAAACCTAATGTAATTCTGATTTTTAAGGGGGGCTTGGAATAAAACCCAGGACCTCGAACAGGCAAAACATACATTCTACCATCTAACTAATATAAGTCTAAACACAACACAGAAGTGAAGTGACAAACATTTGAGAAATTTGATCAACAGCAGTCACACAAGTTTAGTAAGTTACTATGAGATACTAACTGGGACTCAGATCACTAACAACAGAATTTGAATGACAACATTCAAACTGAACACATCTGTGCCTGGGATATGGCTTTCTGGCAGCGCCTGCACTATGGCATGAGGCTGAGAGAGTTAGAGCCCTAGCACAGTCCCCACACAGCTGCGTACAATCCCCGTGGATCCGCCTTGGGATCTCCAGGACACTTTAACCAGGTTGGTGACTCCCAGACATGGCAACAACGAAACAACAAAGAGAAGGGTAGGGGGAAAACATCTAAGACATCTTGTGTAAGGATATCTGCTTGAATACCTGAGCTGTTTCTAAAATTTCCAACTTTCCATTCAATTTCACTTTTGGATCTGGTCAAGTCATCTGATATGACTTTGTTCACTTGACGCTGATAAGCTAAAGGTCCCTGAGGCATCCCAGAGCATTTGTAAACTAAGAGAGACTGAATGGGAAAGTCCAAGGAAAAGAAGATTTTAGCCTTTCTGCTTTCATTCATCTACTGGATTTCACCACATTATCATCACTGCATAACTGGAGCATCCTGGTTTTTTTTTTCCCCAGTCTAAAAATTGGTTTTCTATCTTTTAATCACATAGCTGGCACATAGTATATCCTATTTGTCATGTGACTCGCAAGGTAACAGAGCAGCAATGCACTCACTAGTGGCACATGGACACACATTTGTCTACCTGCACACCCTGAGCACTGTGAGCAAGAATTCTCAACACACACAAACGTTTTCAGCGTGTGTAAATAAACCCTTCATACACCATGGGCGTCATTTCTACACTTGGTGCAATTGGCGCAGTGATCATCGATTTGTGATTGCTGCAAATACCAAGCACCTGTCCTGAAACTTCTATGCATGTGGCTACGAATTAGGGCTTCTGACCACATGAGACAGCTGTCGGAGGCCTCAGAGACGGGAATTTCAAGTGCACGAGGTGGATCTGAAGATGAGGTTCTATGGCAGGACAATGACATCAACACATCTGGACCTGACTGGCGCCGAGAACTGCATTCCAGAGTGAAATGAGAGTACAGTTTTCAGATGCAGAAGATGAAATTTTGCAAGAATGTACTTGCAACACTAAGTTTTAAACTGGAAAAATGCCAAACTGTCCCAAAGAAATGGTGAATGTCTATTTGGACTATTCAATCTTAACATATATTCAAGTGTATTTATTGCACCCTGCACCTACTCTCAGGAGATCCTGATTTGGATACTAAACCAAAAGCAATTTAGTAATAAATAATGTTTATGTAATAAAAGCAAAGAATTTTAAATATCACTTAATGGTTGTACCCATTTTTATTTTTAATCAAAAGCCAAAAAGATTGGTATAAAATCTGTGGCAATTATGCAGTAACATCCACTAATACCCCAAACTCACCCCTCGCAAAGTCTCACAGTCATGAGTCTAAAGAGGCACAAATAAACAAGCTGCAGGACTCAACGACTCTAAGCACAGCCTCATTTTCTTGGAGAAAAGTTCTGGAAAAGAGCAAAATTTGCTCTAATACATCACATCATTTTAGACTGCCATCAAAGGAAGTTTTTTTTAATTTCCAAGAGATTTTTTATTGATTGAGTTTACAGCCATCCATCTTAGTTCAAGTTGAATGATTTTTTTTTATCTTAGAACTGCACAACATTTCACTGAGTGTACATGTAATACATATATGTCATATATATACACACATATGTATATAAGGTATATATACATACCACAACTTCTTGATCAAAATAAGGTATTTAAATATGCCTAACCTTTAGGCATAACCCTCTTTAAATATTTAAATTTTTAATTTATTTAAACATGCCTAACCCTCTTTAGCCCCTACTTAGAAAATATGAGATTCACTCTAACAAAGCTTCATCACCATAGTATCTTTTATAACAGGGAATGTTGGGGCCAGGGAAGAGAGTCAGGGCTTAAGGGACATGCGAGAACACAGCTGGTCCCAGTTTGATTCCCAGCACATTGTTCCTCTAAATACTGTTGGGTGTGACCTCTGTGCACTACCACAGAACTGAAGCAGAAATAAGGCCTGGCTCAGACAAATTGCTGGGATGGTTAGGAAGGCCCCCAAAAAATAACTAAAATAGGGGATGCTATAGTGCTTATAGCAAACACTCTGCTGTGAGCATATGTTGTCATGCTACTATGGAATGACACAAAACATGTCTGTGCTGTAATATTTCCAAGTAAATGCACTGATGAACTTCACTCATCCTTAGGTAATGTGAGCAGCCATTCACTCAGCCAACTGCCTCCATCCCATCACTTCAGGACCACAGTAGAGATCCATCACTGAGCTGTTTAGTCAGCTGAAATCACATCCTCAAAGTCAATAGCTTCTTGTTTGGGTAGTGCTGAAGACCTACTGAATGAATAGGTCAGATTTCACACCATAGCTGGGAATACAAAAGCAGCACCTGACTGCTTTTGAACAATTGTTCCTGTATTATCCTTGTTATCATTTCACTCAAGTAAAAAGTCTCAACTCAGCGCCTTATAATGTAGGGAGGAACAGAAAGGAGCTGTGGAGAAAATTAAGGAGCACAAAACAAGACTCTGTAATGACTAAGAGTTGCAATCTAATTAGCAAGTCAGGATACAGTCATAAAAAATGCATACACAATGGTTTGTAACAATGCTTAAATGTCAAATAAAGGAAGAATCAATAAAACTTAAATAACTAAAAGAAACTAAATTTAAACGAGTCAAAAGATTATTATTGGAAGGAAGTTCAAGAGAAGGCTTCAAGAGGCTGGCGCTCAGCCAACTCCAAAACACGCTATTTTACAAGGTCTGAGCACAGGCATACCTGGTCTTCCAGGTTATGTTTTGTTTAGCCTAGTGAAGAGTCATTTTAAAGCCATTTGAAGTTCAGGATGTACAATTTCTCTGAGAGAGGAGAGGAGAGCCCTGGTTGGGTATCTGCACTCCCCACGCCCATCTGCCTAGTTATCTTGTAATATCACTCATTTCGGCAAGTAGAACACATAGACATGAGCAGCACATAATCAGAAAGTTACAGGTAAACACAGATTATACACAGTTCTGTTCACAAAGTTCCCATGCACAGGTACTTGCATTAGAAGTGTGTACCTGGTGGCTAGAGTGATAGTACAGCAAGCAGGGCATTTGCCTTAAAATGGGCTGACCTAGTTTCAATCCCCAGCATCCCATATGGTCCCCTGAGCACTTCCAGAAGTAATTCCTGAATGCATAGCCCTGAGCATTGCCGAGTGTGACCCCAAAACGAACAAACAAAAAACAACAGAGAAAGAAGTAAATGTCTAGATTATAAGAAATTGACTATAGAACGCAGACATGTAAAATTACACTTTAAAAATATAAAGAGATGATTTACATGCTTTAAAATTCAAACACTGCTTATACCAGACGTATAATAGCTATAGGATTCAAGGCCCAATAAGACTGCCAAAAATCAATACTGTCAAAGAGAATGGGAATATTTCTACTAAAAATACAATGAATTCTAAAACATGAAATCTAGTAGGAACTTGGGGAGGGGGGAATTACAAAATCTAAGGTCAACATTACCTTTTTAATTTTAACCTAAGTGCCTGTAAGATAATTAAAAAGAAACTGCAGGGCATGGAGATAGCTCAAAGGGAGGAGCGCATGCCTGGTTCACACAGGGCTCTGACTTGGACCTCTAGCACTGTCTGCCCTTGCTTTCAGCACTTGGCTTGTAGCCCTGCTGGTCCTTAAGCTCAGTCCAGGTGTGGTCCTACTGGCCCAGTGACCCTTGTGTACCTCCAGGCTGGCTGTGACGGCTCTCAGAATCAACAGGTCCAAGAACCCAACTTCAGGCCCAGCACCCCGGTCAAGTATTGGCAGGAATGCTGCCTGGCTCAAACTGAAATGCAGACTCTTTCAGATAAAAGTAATCCAAATCCAAACAGGACAATTGGTCCTGTTCTTTGTTGAATGGAATTTTTCATACTGGCATTTCTTTGAAGCTTGCAACTACTAAATTTCATTTCCCTGGATGGTTCACATCTTTTTTTCAACACTGGAAGTTGTCTTAGGTAGCATACAAAGTCAGTCTCTACAAAACACTTCTGTTACCATTATGATCAAACAAGAAGCAATTCATTACCTCTACTGTATATTCATTTTTGTTCTAGCACTTCACACATAAATAGACATCTATTGTTTTCCCACTAAAATGAAAGAGCAAAATAATTTTCCTCTATCAAAAAAATCCTTAAAATCTTCCAGCTCATAATCTACCAGTGATGGCGTGTTTTCTGGGGAACTGTATTTTGTGAGAAACTGGGAGAACAATGCTTAGGTACTTTGAAATAATTTACTTTCAACAAATCTGTGAATTAGTAACTGTTAGTATTAGTATTTTCCCCCGGAAAATCAGAGCTGTTGATAATTCTATTAGACAATACAGACTTCAAATTTTAAAGGTGAGAAGGGACAGGGAATGTCACTTCTTAATGAACAAGGGAATGCACATCACAAATAACTCACACTTCAAACACTTAGACACCGAATGATGATCCAGGAAAATACTTAGAACAATTGCTCATGGTTGGTGAATTTAGGCCATTGACAACCATAAGGTATACCAGAATAGAACAGAAAATCAAATAAATACGGATTAAAGACATCGATATCAAATCTGAATCCATAAATTGCATTGAGGAAAACATAGGTAGAATATGTGCCAATATCAAATCTAGAGGTATTTTCAATGATTCACTGCCATTGGTCAAACAGAAGCAAAATTAAACAAATGGACTGTATCAAAAAAAGGAGTTTCTACACTTCAAAAGAAACAATGAAAGAATGGGAAAGGATATTTCACAACCATTCTTTTTGATAAAGGTTTAATATCCAAATTATATAAAGCACTAGTAAAATTTTACAATAATAATAATAACATCCAGTCCCATCAAAAACTGAGGTGAGGGAGAGATAAACACTTAGTCAAAGAAGACATACAGATAGCCAAAAGGTAAATTAAAAAATGCTCTACATCACGTAACAGGGAAATGCAAATCAAAACAACAATGAGATACCATCTCAAACCAATGAGACTGGCACTCATCACAAAGAACGAAAACAAACAATGTTGGGATGGATGTAGGGGAAAGGACACCCTCTACTATTGGTGGGAATGACAACTGCCCAGCATTGGGTCTCAAAAAACTTCTCAAAAAAAAACTATGAACTGAACTCCCACATGACTCAGTTATTTCACTTTTTGGTATCTCCTCCAAGGGCCAAAAACCTCTCTTCAGGAAAGACATATGCACCCCAATGTTCTTCTAAATTCACAGTACTATTCACAATAGCCAAAATCTGGAAACAGCTCAAATATCAAAGAATAGTTAACTGGATAAAGAAACTATGGAATATATACACAATGGAATACTACTCAACTATAAGAAAAGACAAGTCAATTTGCAGCTACTCAGATGGTTCTGGGTGCAGTGAGCCAGAAGGAGAGGGAAGGCACAGGAAGATCTCTCTCCTATGTGAGATATCCAGAAACATGGTAGGGAGGAACAGATGCACAAAGGAAACAGAAACTTAAGATCTGGTTTCCAGTAGGAAGCTCACCACCAGGAAGAACAGGAGGTGGCAGAGGGGATGCTGGGATGATGGTGAAGGGAGGGGGACACTCTGGTAGGGGGCGAGGGGGTGCTGGAATGTTTATGTATGAAAGCACACCAATACCAGTTTTGTAAGCCACATTGCTTAAAGTAAAATGTAAATAAACAAATAAATAAATAAATAAAAGAATGCATTTCCAGTGTCTTACGGCCACAGGTACATCTCTGCTCTCAGTGGCAGGGGCAGCCGGAGAGAGATTCAGAGAGCCCCAAAGCTATGCTTTCGGTGTGGATGCTCCCACTAACCTTGCAGCAGAGATGCCAAGGGCACTGAGGAACTGCGGGAAGTTGCACTGACAGATCTCTACCATTTCTCCTCTGACTCTGTGACAGAATACGGAGATTGTGGGGGGTTCTCCTGCCAGATCATAGAACTGCACCTGCATATTAAACATCTTGGAGGCTTGCAGAGTCCTGGGAGGAAGGAAGAGAAGAGCAATCCCTGTACTTGGAGGAATCCCGACTTCCCTGACCACAGCAAGACTCCGCCTGAACAGCTCTGCCAAGCAAGTCAAAGCCGATTCAAGTTCTGGAATTCTGCTCAGCACTGCAAATGCATCCTCATTTAGGAACTTCCCCCGTTTTGCTGAGTAGGAGGGACTCCCCACACCCACATTTAGGAATTTCCCCAAACTCCCTGGGTAGGAGGGATTCCCCATATGGGAAACATTCATAAAGGCAAATCTGGTCTCCAGTCTCGGTTGGAGAGGCCAAGTGCTCCACAACCGCAACATAAAGCCACACACCAGCACCTCAGCACAGGCTTCCCCGGGTGCACAGAATGCGAAGATGGCTCCCTTGCTTTGGGCACTGTGCCACATTAAAATTTACAGCAGCTAGTTGAGGGCTTTTTCCAGGCAGGCAAGGACATCAAAGATCTAATCCCTGCCTTAAAATTGCTTTGCAGAACTTCCTATCCTTTTGAGATATGCCAGCAGGCAGTTAGCTTGCTTAAAATCTATTCTTCTATCTCTTCTCCAGCTATATGTACCCAATTTAAAATACGCATTTACCTTCAATAAAATGATCAAGGAAATTACACATGGTGACAGGGTGGTTTGATTTTTAACTAAATTATACACATTAATTAAAAAACCCTAGTTATTATCTGTATGAGACCTTTAGGAACAGTCTCTTTTGGGGGGGTGGAGTGGGGGGTGCACACCCAGCAATGCTCAGCACTCGGGATTTAATCCTGGCAGGCTCAGGAGAGTATATGGAATGCTGGGAATGGAACCCAGGTCAGCCGTGTGCAAGGCAGATGCCCTACCCACCGTACTGGCTCCAGGAAAGGTTTCTAAGAGATCCATTAGGAAAATGTTTTTTCCCCAAAGGTGACAGTATTCAACTGATAGAATCTTTAAAGAAAAATGAAACTGGAGAAAGAAAAAAAAAGAAAATCCTATTAACTTTCCTTTTAATAAAATGCAGAGTGAGCAGGACCCCCAGCCCCTCCCCAACCTCTGAACTAGGTGCTTCTAACTGGTTCTAATTAAAGGCTAGAAGGAAATCTCTGAGGACACACCAGCCCCTCAGCTGCGCCCCTGACAGATACAGGTAACAGGGCTCTTGAAGCTTGCAGCACAGTATGGAGGACTGAGCAAGGAGCTCCGAGTCCATCCGTGCCAGGCTTCCCCCGGCTGCCTGCAGCCAACAGCAGCGGTAATTAGGTGAAACCACGGAGAAGGCACAATAATTGGATATTGACTTCGGGGGGCTGGAGAATTTCCATAATGCCTATGACTGTAGACTTTGCAATAAGCTTCTCCTTACTCTGCTTCTGAAACTAAAAAGTTGAGAAACAGAGAAAGATCATTTCTCAAAATGAAAATGAAAGAAACTACCGTCAAGCAATAATACTCCCCACCTTCGAAAAGACAGCATGTGGAACTAATCATGACCAAGATCCTTTTTGTGTGCATCTGATTTCTTAGGGACCTGTCGCAGTTAGCAGTCGGGCATTTGCCTTGCACACGGCTGACCCGGGTTCGATTCCTCCATCCCTCTTAGAGAGCCTGGCAAGCTACTGAGAGCATCCCGCCCCCATGGCAGAGCCTGGCAAGCTACCCGCTGCGTATTCAACATGCCAAAAACAGTAACAAACAGGTCTCACAATGGAGACGTTTCTGGTGTCCACTCGTGCAAATCAATGAGCAACGGGATGACAGTGACAGTGATCCACCCAATGAGCTTTCTTGGAGTGGTCCCTTCCTTTGAGAAAATAAGCAGTATTCACTCAACAGTAACACTCTGGATACAACAGTCTGCCTCACCTGCCTTCCCCCCTTCACCAACAACCTGCTCTCCCAATTAGCTTCTCTTCACTTTGCAGTGCTTGACATGTTTCCCCCCAGAAGAAAACTGGTTAGAAATTTCCATGCTCCAGCATTAAGCAGGCTCCTGTAGGAAGAGAGGCCTACATGCCAAAGCCCCACAGCCATGGCATATGGCAATTCTGTGTCTGAGTGAAAACATATCCTTCGAGGAGCTGTATCTTGTCTTCAGTAATATTCTAAAATGAAGAGCATCACATTTGGGGGACTGGGGGTCGGGAATGGGAAGGAATGAAAAAACATAATCTAATCTTTTAAACTGTCTGCAGGCTTTCTACAGAATGCACCCACAGGGTGTTACTATGCCAGGTAATAAAATCCAATTTGGAAACAATCTACAAATTGACGCTCTAGCCAAGGGAGAGCACAAGCAATGTAGCAGTTTCCTTCAAAGTATTCAATTATGTACTTTGGGTGAATATTGATTATGCTTAAAGTGCATTCAGCAAAAAATTTCAAACCAACTGAAGTTTGTTACTGTTTCCTTTTTTTTTTTTTTTTTGGTTGGGAACTTCTGTGTACTTTCCTACTGAACCATGGGTACAAATTGCTGGGATTTGCCATAGTGAAAAAAGAGCCCAGTGAGAGATACTAGTAGTCAGAAATATTTCTAAATTCCCTGGATTCTTGAACTTGTATGTAGAGAGTTAGTCCCTCGGATGCAACTGCAGGATGGCACTTCATGGGTCACAGAGAACTATATGAGAATCACAATAGCGTCTGCTGTTCTGGCCTCAAAAACTACCAGCTAAGACACGAATACAAAATACAGGTGGCTTACATGCAAGAGATTTTCAAACTAGGGAGAGAAACTAGACATTCATCCTTGTGAATGTAAATAAGAAAACAAAATTTATATTGGGTTCCTCAGAAGCAGCAGAAGTTCAGTTAGACTTTTAAAAGCAGTGGGAAAGAAGTGAGCATTTGGAAGCACATGAGTATAAGGCAAGAATGTACCAGGTGTGCGGTGAAGGAAACAGGCCAATTCAAACACTGCTCAAAGGAGACGCTGGGTGGGCTGAGAGTGATGGGGAAGTCTTCAATAGTGACAATTCTTGGGTTCTTTCCACCTGCATGTGTGGTGATTTAGGGTACATTCTGTGAAATCAGCAATGGAAACGGGAGAATCATCAGGCAGGGTTTGGAGAATGGAGTCTGCAATCTGGTAGCAATCACTGGCTTCTCTACTGGAAGTGTCCCCAGATAGCAGATGAAAGTGAAAAGCAGGACCAGCTTCTTACAACTTGCATGTCACCACAAATCAGTATACTCATTTTGTGAGAACTGACCAGCTACAGATACCTGCTGCTCACCTACATACCCAGTACAGATAGCTGGATCACCTACAGGTATCCCGACACTAAAATTAAGTCCAGGATCATTACCCCTTTAGCCCAGTCACAAAGATCTTAAATATATCACCACAATCAAGGGGAGAAAGAAAATATCAGAGGGAGAGAAATGAAAGTAGATACCTATTTCTGAAGTGTCTGGGAACTAAGTGTCTTGTCATTCCCACTTGTCACTAAGAAATAGCTCCAGTTAAGCTTCAACATTGAAATCTCAACTGATTCCCAGGAAAGCAAAACATCTGCTTATGTATAATTACATAATCATTTGTTTCTGAAAACAGACATAAAGCCCCGAAGCCCCCAGTCTTATTTTAACCAAGAATGGAAAGGATATCTCAAACACAGTATATTTTCTAATTTTTTGCAATTGGGAATTCTTATGTATCTGGCTAACTTTACACTGAATTTGATCTCATGAAGATTCCTTTAAAATTAATAATCAAAGAAGCAAAACCCCAAAGAGAAGAATGTCATTCAGCAAAGTGTCAAAGGCTAGGTAATCCAGGGGAGGGAGGAAATGCTCAGTGGCTGTAGCCCAGGCTAAGGACACAGTCGGTTTATACATCTAAACAAAGATGTCCCTAAGGACTCCAGGCAGCATCAGCCAATAATTTCATTCCCCCAACTCTCGAAAATCTTCTGTGATTATCAAGAACAAGATACCAAATTTTACATTTAAAATTTCCCTGTAGATAGGGATATTTCCTCCATAGTACCATCATCCTTACACATTCCAGGCTTCTAATTCTTAAATTATATTAAAACGAAAAAAAAAACCTCAGAAATAAATGAATAAACAGTTCATTAAAACACTGTCTCTAAATGTCAGGCCAATTAAATGGGAATCCAAATGTCACCAAATTAAAACCATTGTTCCTGTTACATTACATTTGTAGAACATTTTAAACTCTTATGAGCCCTTTCCTACCTACTGCCTACTTAATTTTATTATCACAATAAGCCTGAGTATGAAAAAGCTACTCACTGGATTAAACCAGAAATGTAGCAGACATGATAAAACTCATACATTAATGTTTCAGCTGTATTGATGCTGTTATTTTCTGCTAGATCTTTTTGGATGAAGGGAGGGTCAGGAGCTTTCAGGAATGAATCTTTCCATCAAAATCAAGGAGGCATCATACTCCCGCTAATGTAAAAGAATATGACAATTTTTTTTAAACAAATGATTACAAAAGGATTTTTCTTCCCATTTATCCAACTAGACAGGCAGTATCTTAATATATTAAAAGAACTGTCAAATTTTATTTTTCAATTCCTTCTTCCACAGTTAATGTTTAAAATACTTTAGAGATATAATTTATGTAACATAAAATATAGATTTTAAAGTGTATAATTTATTGACTTATAGTTTATACCCATTGAGCTATGTGACTATAATTATTATCAGATACATTTTTATAATTCCAAAAATATACCCCTGCCCATTAATCCTATGGCAGTATCCCACTTCCACCAGCCCCTAATAGCTACTGATCTATATTTATGAATTGCCTACTCTGTACATTTCATACCAACAAAATTCAATGCTACATACTCTTTCGTACAATTCTTTTGACTTCTTTCTTTGACATAACATTTCCAAGGTTCATCCATATAATCACAAGTATCAGTACTTTATTTCTTTTTGTTGCCAGATAATATTTCATTGTATGGATATATAATTCAGTTAGTCACTCTTTGGCTGTCAGACATAGGGGCTATTATTCCAACATTATTACTCTTCAAAATAACTCTGCTATGAACCTTGAACAAGCTTTTTCATGGACATGCTTTTCTATTTCTTAAGTATATGCTTAGAAGTGAAACTTTGGGGGTGGGGGAAATCTACGTTAAACATTTTAAGGAACTGGCAAACAATGTTCTAGATTGAATACATCAGTTTCACAATTCTACCAGCAATGTATAGATTCCCAACTTTTCCACATCCTCAGCAAATTTTGTTATTATTATCATTATTAGTATTATTATCATCACTATAGTGGGTGTTGGTATCTAATAGGGGTTTAATATGAATTTTCTTAATAACCAGTGAAATTACTCTTTGTTTTGTATTTATTCCCATGTGACCCTTGGAGAAACAACTATTCAATTCCTTTTCCATTTTATTTCATTCTATGAGTTTATGATTTGAGGACCACACCTTGCAGTGCTGGAGATAGCTGGGCTACAACTGGCTGGTGCCAAAGGTAAAGTCCTTGCATCCAGCATGCAAAGCATGTGCTCCACACTTCGAACGAACTGTGTTCTCAGCCCATCTCAAGATCTTACTGGCAAGATAAGGGACTTGGACGAGATCAGAGATTGCACACTTCTTTAGCTAAGACATACTAATATTTAAAAATTTTACACAGTGTGCTGCCCATCTTAAATGGGGTTTTTGAATAGTTATGTCCCCTCCCCTTTCTTTCCTGTTGTGGTGTACTGTGGTGTGATGATCAGGTCTTACATATCTGGTTGCTAAACTCCCACACTCTGGATTAAGGTGCTCACCAGGAGTCACTGATTTTACGTGGTATTCCCACACTTAAGTTGAGGAGCTTACACTCACTTGGTTTTACTATGCCATAGATCTCGTATTTGGGTATAGCTAGGAATTTCAAATAGTGCCACTTAAATCACATGTCAAATGTAGGGCTTTACTAGGAATCGAGCCCACAGCCTTAACTAAGAATCAAACCCATGGCCTGCAAGGGTTTATCATATAATGATAATCTACTTAGTCATCTGTGGGCCTCTGTTAAGGTTTTTTGAATTGAGTTTGAGTTTATTTTTAATATGCCTAGATGTCTTTATTAGATACATGGCTTGTAAATATTTTCTGAATGTATGTTTTCTACTTTGTGATGGTAATATTTTATAAGAGAAAAGTTTTAAATTTTGATGAAGGCGACAAATTTACTTTTACTTTCATTACTTGTACTTTTGATGTTATATCTTAGATAATTTGATTAATACAGATCATGAAAGTTTATATCCATTTTTCTCCAAGTTTTTTTTCTCTTCAATTTTCTCTCTTTTTTTTCTCTTTCTTTGATCCATTCTGAATTAACTCCTCTCTGTTGAATGAGAACAGTTTCTATCTAGTCTTTCCGGCACCATCTGTGGGACAGACTATTCTTTCCTCCATTGAATTATCTTGGAATCCTTCTCAAAAATCAATGAACTGTAAGTGCAAAGATCGAAATCTGTATTTTCCAATTTGTTCAGTTGCCTATCCTTCTGCCAGCCCCACACTTTTTCCATTACTCTTGCTTTGCAGTGCTTCCCTTTTTGAAGATTCTTTCACCCATTCTGGGTTCCTTGAATTTCCAAATGAACCTGAGGTTCAGCTGATCGATCTGTATATGGAACAAAAGCAACAGAAGTGTTTGTTTTTCTCCTTCCCTTCCTTTTGACACGGTTATTTTTACAATGGCCAGAGGTCACTCATACCTGGTTGAGGTGTTTCCCAGGGGCGCCACACTGGGCTCTGGTGTGCAGGGACACTGATGCTCTGGCACCAGGGACGGCACTCAGCAAGCAGCGGGGATTTTACTGAGGTGGTAACTTCAATGGGGCTCTACTGCTGAGCCTCCCAGACTCCACAAGACCAAGGAAAATACTGAGTCGGCAGATCCAGTTGGGGTTTTCGATGTGAAAATCTTGCACTGTTTTACTAATCCTACAGTTATTTTGATCACAGAGTTACAGTTGAACTAATGTTTATTTAAGACTAGGTATGTTAGTGGTCCTCATTAAATTTGTTACAAATGTTCACATACAAATGTATTCTTTGATATTTTTTTATTGTATATATACATAACTTGAAGTTATATGCAAAATTACTATAAAAAATGACTAGCACCATGTATCTATGTCACTCTTTCCAATCCACAGAGGTCATTAATCCAAATGGATCCTCTGGGCACTGTTATTCAAATTCCTCAGTAGCACAGTCCCACTTCTTGCCTTTCCAGCTTGCCTCTCAGTTATGGCAAGTTGGCTTGCTGTTTTTTCCTTTTGGAGGATGATTTCATCTTCATTTTTCTCTGTTCTCTTTGTAGAACTCCTATGCTTGAACCTCTTTTGGGTACTGACTTTTCTCTAATTCTCATATTCTTTTCTATTAAGTTTTATTGCTTGATTTTAGTATATTGGTTACTTTTAGTTTTCTACGAAAAACTTTTAAATCATATTTTAAATTTCTGAAAGATCATTTTTGTTTTTCTGTGTGTTCCTTTTTTTTTTCTTTCTTTCTTTTATTAGTTCACCATGTGGAAAGTTACAAAGCTTTCAGGTTTAAGTCTCAGTTATACAATGCTCAAACACCCGTCCCTTCACCAGTGCACATATTCCACCACCAAGAATCATAATATACCTCCCCCCTTCCCCCCACCTCCCCAGCCCCCCACCCCGCATGTGTAACTGGTAAATTTCACTTTACTTTGATTACATGAGACAACGTATACCAGTTTCACAGATACAGTTACTTTTCCTCGCTGATGATTATTAGTAATATATTAAAATTTTTCTCTTTCATGCATAATTTTTACCTTGCTCCTTTTCTGGGTTCTATTATTCATTTAAAACTATTTGGATGTCTCATAACTTCTGACAAGTTGCTCATATTTATGAGTGGGGTGGTGCTAACAGGCTGATTGGAGCATTATGCAAATAGATGACCTTCACTCTAACTTCTGACATTCTCCTGGTGGGGCTTGGAGGATCGTATGATATGCCAGGAATCAAAGCAGGAATAGCCACATGCAGGCAAGCATCTTACCCACTGTACTATCTCTCTGTCCCCAATACCAAAAATTTTTAAAGTAGTGACACTTTATATGAAACATTGGTACTTTGGTCCCTGGGCTTTACCTAGAAAAACTGCCTCCTATGAATTACTATGTTTTTATTATAATAATATGAAATGTAATCTGGAGATATTTATATGTCAATCTTAGAGCTCTGGGGTCACAAAGCAGTCAGTCTTACAATGGAGACACAAGTTCTTAGGACACACTGGCTCTAGACTTCACTCTGAGTTGGGCTTCACTCTGACTCCCTTAGAGTCCTTTGGTTATAGAAACACACAGGAAACAGGCACTCAGCTTCACTTAGGGTTTCCTATTACTCACCTGATACAGGTGAAGACAACGGGTAATATACTTACAACCTCTTACCAATTGCTGTGGATAAACAAATAAATATCATTTGGGACAGGGGGAAAAAAGGATTGAAGTGCTCTGTTGTGAAGGTAACACAGAATTGAGTGAATGGTGTTTACATGTCTAAATGTCAAAGATTTCTCACTACTAAAGATGCATTCTTAACCATGTGTATTTATTTCCCCCAAAATAATACTGTGTTCTTTATATTCCTTCTCTAAGAAAATAGCACTATCATTTAGTTGTCCAACTTATAAACGTGAGCATCATTTTTAACACCTTTATCCATCCTTCCTTCCTTCCTTCAGTTCCCCTCAAAGCTGTGGGTTGCAACTCTTGCGTGGCTGCTAAGCCCACAGGTTCCCTGAAGCTGTACCAATCCTGTCCTCCTGTCCTATACTAGCCTCCCCGCAGCCCTACAACAATAGCCACCCCCTACATTATTTTTCTAAAATGCTTTTCTTCCCAAGTCACTCCCTTGCTTTAAAACCCATTTCATAAGCTTCAAGAATGTTTAAAATTCCAATTACCTAAGGAGAGTAACAAAAGCAGTAACAGAGTTCTGAGTCAGGTGTATAAGTGGGAAAGGGCACAAAGAATAGATACAGATTTTTATTTTTTTAATGCTAGGGAGAAAAAGAACACCCAGGCGTGATTAAAGCCAATAATAAAACTAAAGGTGGCATTAAAACTATTTTTAAAAATGAGAAAACTGCCTTTGTGGCACACTAGAATTGCAACATTCATATAACATTTATAGTAGAAATTTCAATTCAATAAATATTTAATAGTATTCCTACTGCATCGAAAGCACTAGACTTTCCCTCACCCCACAACCTCTCTGCCCAAGATTTGTTCAATTTAATTTCTCCAGTAATCTATCCCCAGAACCTTCTCTACCTTCATTATAATATACATTTACAACCAAGAAAGTAGTTCATGATAAAACATATCTTGCACATATATATATATATATATATATATATATATAAGGCCCTGGGTTCAATCCCTTGTACCCCAAAATAAATGAAATAAAAATAATTACAAAGTTATAAAGTATTTGTAACTGGAATAATGACATCTGCAATTTGCTTTCTTTAAAAAAAAATGATTCTAGAAAGAAAGCCAGCTGGGAGAAGGAGATAAAATCCGATTGGCAAAATGCTAAAGCTGGCTAATGGATTCATGGGTTAAACAGACTATCCTATAGAAACCCAATGGGAGAAAAACTGTAGGTTAAATCCAATGCTAATTTTCTTAGGTAACCTGCAGCCAATATATAGAAGGCATATTTGTTTCAAGAAAACTTGGATAGCATCATACTTCCATTCATTTCCCCACATACACACACACACACACACACACACACACACACACACACACACCAGATTTAAAAGTTTCCTAAAGTCAGTATCTATTTCACCAACACTGGGCTGTAAACAGTACCAGGCTAGGTAAAAGGATAGACTACCGGACATTTTGTATTTCTGATAATGACGCTATTACACCTGGAAAGTCTCTTGTTATTTTGATTTTCCTCAATAATAAAGTTTTGTGAATATAATATTATTCTCATTATGTTGAAATGGGTAGTTTGTTGATCACATTGCCTACAGCAGGGTTTTTGACTTCAACTCAACTGACACTCTGAACTATTATTACAATGTGTATGGAAGGAACCCTATACTCTACTCACTGATGATCAGAGGTTGCCAAGGAAGGGGGGAGAGAAAAAGGACTGAACAGGTGTACCAACAGATTTTTAGGACAGCAAAACTATTCTATACTATTCTATAAGAGTGGACAAATGTCATTATTCACTTGTTGACATCCACAGAATGTACGAGATCAAGAGTGAGCCTTTATGTAAGCTATGAGCTTTCAGTGATAATGATATATTAAAGTAAATTCACTGAAAACAACAAATGTTCCTCAGGAGGGTTGGCTGTGGGTAGGAAGGAAGCTCAAGAGACAGAAGGAGGGTCCTGAGGAATAGGAAAACTCTGAACTTTCCACTCAAATTTTCTGATAAACTAAAATTACTTGAAAAACTAATCTAAAACAAGAAGATAGTGTTGACACATGCTTAAAAAATAAGATTCTTGGCATTTTCTATATCCCCTTAGGGGTTATTCCCCCCTCACATCCCCAATTCCCTAGAGAAATGGCTGGCAAGGGTAGACCACAGGCCACTGCTGATCCACAGGTGTAGAAAGGTCTACTGTCTTGGTGATCACTGCCAATCTGTGGGAAAGTAATGCAGAAGGGTGCTGATCCATAGGTATTAAAAAGTTGGGAGTTAATTGCCCCTAGAGGTTGTTTTTAAAATTGATCTCACTATCTAAAATGTGCTTATATTAAACCAAGAGTCTAATAGGATGAAAATGAAACAATTTCTCACCCAAATTAGACTTGTCTCCACTAGTACATTCTCTTTTAATTTATATAACAAATGTGACTTTTAATTCTCATTTTACAGATAAGAAACTCAAACTTCAGAAATGTTTAGTGGTTTGATAAAGTCATGCAAAGGGCAGGAGTGGAGGGGGAAGGAATCAAATAAATATGAATCCTAAAACCTTAAGTTTCATACTTTAAAAACTCATCAGCACCTAATATTAAGGAAACAAAGAGCTGACATGAACCAGTTTGACACTAGAACCTATAGACCCAGTCAAATCAAAATAGTTATTTTCACTCCACTCATAAGATTTCCAATTGAGCTACTTTTTCAGCAAATGAGAATTCACAGGGTCTTATATAATTCCTGGGTCTCCACAGTATGCCACAGTACATGTCTTGATAGAAAGGAAACGGGGGCAGTTAGGACAGAGAAGGGACCAGTATGACCGTAATAATTAGAAACAATCACTCTGGAGAACTGAGTGCTGAAAGCAGGCAAAGGTATATACATGATAACCTTCCAGTATCTGCATTGCAAACCATAATGCCCAAAAGGAAAGAGAGGGAGGGACAGGGGGAAGGGAAAGGAAGAAGGATAAAGAAGAGGAGAAGGAAGAGAAGGAGAAAGTTGAGGGGGAAGAGGAAGAAGAGGAGGAGAAGGATGATGCCTGTCATGTAGGAGTGGGGAGGAGAAGGGGGCAAGAGGGAAACTGGGGATATTGGTTGTGGGAAATGTACACAGGTGAAAGGACAGGTGTTGGAATATTATATGACTGAAACCTAATCATGAACAACTTTGTAACTGTGTATCTCACCGTGATTCAATTAAATTAATATATATGTACAAAAAAAAAAGAAAGAAAGGGGAACAAGGGAGGGTGCTGGAGAAATTGTACAGTGGCTCTGCATGCAGCCAACCCAGGTTCCATTCTCAGCATCTCATATGGTCCCCCAACCACCGCCAAGAGTAATTCCTGAGTGCAGAGTCAGGCTCAAGGGAACTTCTGGAGTGATGAAAATGGTGAGCTACAGCTCCCTTGCAACTACCAAACCAAACACAGACTAAATTTTCAAAGAAATGGAACTCTAGCTATCTAAGATATTAAACGTCACCACAGGGCAAAAGTACCATGTCTACATGTAAAGTCCACTCCAAATCAGCAATAATATAATCCCCAATTGTGTGTGTGTGTGCATGCATATGTATTCTGATGTAACAAATCCCTTTGGCAGCCAAGATTACAATATCTATTAAACTGAATAATGGACTATTTGGCAAGCTAGAAACTGACTCAATCTTCACAGCATAAGGAAGAGTAAACTGGAACAGACTTCTACAATGCCCTGATTACTTAAGTCATTTAGCGAAAGTGAAAGCCGTAGGGCAGGGAAAGGCAAAATATGTGGCCAGTCAACATTATGTAAATGTGGAATGGATGCCAAGGGGAAGAAAGTTTGCTTGGAACAACAGAAAATCTAACGGTTCTACCTGAACTGTTTTTTACTTACTTACTGCTGAGAAATGGCTTCTTTTAGAGAAGTAAACTAAGAATTTTGGTTAACTCTTTACAAAGTTGGGGGGTACTATTTATTATTAATTTACATATTTTAAGTCCTTTATGAATTCTATCTCAGATGGTATTGCCAAGTTGTCTAGACCAGAAACTTAAATCAACTGAATTATATATAACAATATCTGTCTCTACCTATAGTCTATTTTTTGGGGGGGGGAAGGTGGGACGAAGTGGGGGAAGAGGGATCCACACCCCACTGTGCTCAGAGCTTACTCCTGGCTCTGCGCTCAGGAATCACTCCTGGTGGAGCTAAGCATACCATATAGGATGCTGGGAACTGAACCTGGGTTGGCTGCATGCAAGGCAAAAAAGTGCCCTACGATCTCGACTATCCCTTCAATCCCCTGCCTCTAGTCTTATTCTCACCTTCTCCCCCCAACAGCTGAGAATGATCTAAAGTAAAATCTGATCATGCCACTCTCCTGTTTCAAAGTCAGGTCCTACATGCTAAACTTAAACTCTGAAGCATAGTATGCAGAGACCAACATAATCAAACTCTTCTCCCCATCCTTATTGTTTTTCTTCATCCCACCATCACACTACATGTTGAACTAATCCATGCATCATCATTGTATGACCAAGACTTAAACCCAAAAGCTTTGTAACTGCTCTCACGGTGATTCAATAAACAAATCTATTTTTTAAAAAAATCATTGTACAGGATTATTATCCAGTACTGAAGATACAAAGGGTTGCCAAGGCATATGGTGGGCTCTCAAATTAGAAATGGCAAGGAAAGTGATTCTCTTTAAAATGTCCAGAAAGGAACACAGTCCTACTGACATTCTGATTTCAGCTCAGTGATCCACAAAACAGCAAGATGAAATATATTTGCTCTCTCGAGACACTAAGTTTATGGTAATTTGTTACAACAGCATTAAAAAAAATGAATATACTTGGGATATTCTCATGATAGTATAATATTACTACCAAAGTCTATTCAAGAGTAAAAACTGACTTAAACTTGTACGCCTGATACCTGGTATCTTGTAGGATGGGTCCACATGCAGCGGTGGTCACTCTTGGTGGGTCTGAGGGGACCATATGTCGTGGTGCCAAGGACTGAAGTTGGGTCAACTGTGTGAGAGGCAAGCAACCTGGTAGCATTCTTTTCTATAAAGATACTTAATTGTATTGTTGAGCTAATATATGCTCAAATTTAATTCCAACAATCCCAGTACTTTAATGAAAACATTATTCCTCAATCCAAAATTTAAGATGCCAACATGAATTGCTTTCATTCTTCATCAGTCACTCTAGCACAGAAAGCTATTAATAGTAGTATATTTCTTTTGCCTTTTCTCTTTATTAACTGGACTAAGTTCTCACTTATGTTGGGCTAGTTTTTATATAGAACAAGCATTCATTACTAATTTCATATAAGATACAAATTTTTAAATCCTATATCTTTTCATGGACTGAAGCGACAACATATTTTAGTCCTATCAATCCTTAGTTCCATTAAAATTCAAACAAATTTCACACAGTGCTATTAATTTAGATGTTCTTTGTATCTAACAATTAGTAGAGTTCATCTCTTGAGTCAAGGACTTAGAAATCTTCAGGATGTACCAAAATGCTATTTTCCCTCCTTGTGTGTAGGGGGGTTGGGGGGGGAGGAATGGAGACACACTGAGGCACACTTGGAGCTTACTCCTGTGTGCCTGGCACTCTGCTCACGGATCACTCCTGGCAATGCTCAGGGTGTGATGTGGTGTGATGTATGTGGTGTATGTGGTATATGTGTATGTGGTGCCAGGAATTAAACTGAGGTCAGTCACAAGCCAGGTAAGTGCCTTATCCCCTGTACTATCTCTCTGGTATCCAGAATGTTGTATCTTAAACCTCCACGGTAGGGCGTTTGCCTTGCACAAGGCCGGCCCAGGTTCAATTCCTCCATCGCTCTCAGAGAACCTGGCAAGCTACCAACAGTATCCTGCCAACATGGCAAAGCTTGGCAAGCTATCTGTGGCATATTAATATGCCAAAAACAGTGACAACAAGTCTCACAATGGAGATGTTACTGGTGCCCACTCAAGGAAATCAATGAACAAAGGGATAACAGTACTACAGTGCTACTTTAGAGATAGATTATTTTTCTTACTTCAGACACTCACAATATCAAATAATATTTCTGAGGGCAAAAAAAATGCACTTCTCTGCAGTAATTATTTAGCAAGCATTCTTAATATGTATGTTCATCCAATTAAGATGGTGCTATACATTCTACCCATAGGAGGGGAAAAGGTAGCATGAGTGAAGGGCTCAGAGGGATTAAACATCTCACCGAAGATTAATCACAGAGTTTAAAAGCAATAAACTTAAGGATTCAAACTGAAAGTCACTTAAAGAGTGAATTAATACAATTGTTTAGAGCAACAGTTATACAGCTTACTCTACGGAATTTGGAAGTAGGGGAGGGAGGGCACTGGGGTGAAAGTACAGCAGGTGGGTGCTTGCCTTCAAGTGGCCGAGCCAGGTTCCCTTCCCAGCGCTGCATATGGTCCCTGAGCATGTGTGATCCTTGAGCACAGAGCCAAGAGCAAGCTCTGATAATAGCTGGGTATGCCCTATCCCACCTTAAAAAAGGGAATTCAGGGAAAATCAATGTTTTCATTTGACAGTTTTCAGAGTGACAAGTACCCATGAAGTCATGCCCATGGCTATCATAAAATATCAAAACATACCAAGTGACAGGTGAAAAGAAGCTATTTTCAACAGTAAGGATAGGCCTGTACATCACGTCCATCCTGTGCATCTTTTTTGCCAACTGTTATTTCCATTCTTTGGGAGACAGAGTGGAAAGACTTTAATTTTTAGGCTCATTTTGTGGCTTAAGATTGGTTACATAAGGAACTCAAATATCTTTTCCAACATCTTCTGACACCTCTCATTATTAATGCCCAACACTTAACACAGGTTTGAAAATGGACTGTAAAACATTAGCAGTACTGATCTTCACTCTTTACTAATAATTATCTCTGCAATTTTAAATCACTTTACTAGTTCTTGTCTGACCTTGGTTCTTTGATCCATAAAGTAAGAAAGTTGTATTAGATGAAGTCTAAAATCATTTCTTAATTCTAATATACTAGAATGTCATTGAACTTTGCACTCTGGCATTCTACTAAGCTCCATAAAGCCAGCAGAAATAAAGAAGGAATAAAATATAATTAAAATGCTTCAAAGGAATGATACTGAGTATCAGTTCTATCATTTACTACCTGTATTAACTTGGGCAAGTCTTACTTGGCGTGTCTGTAAAATAATCACAAAAATATCAACTACCCACAGTACTTTTAAGGACTAAATTATTAAATAGTTTTTAAATGCATTTAAAATCATGTCTGGTGCTAAGTGCTCACTAAATATTCCTTTCTCTGAAAATGTAACATTTAAGTATTATAAGCGGGCTTTTCAGTGAGTCATTTCTTTTGGAGTCATTTCTTGAATTAAGATTTGACATTTTTATTATAACTTAAAGATAATGAATCTAACGTCAAATGTGTCTTAGTCTACCTGGGCTGTGTAACAAAATGCTACGATCTAAACATAATGGTATACGGAGAGCAGGAGTCCCAGAAGCATGCCAGCAGGGCTGAACTCTGGGAGGCTCTACCTTGGGTTTTGTAAGGCAACCTTGCCGGAGTCCTGGGTCCCTTCCTCTTCTTATAAAGGACGCAGTTCAGCTGGATCAGGGCTCTACACCTGAAACTTCTTTAATCTGTATCCTTCCCACTTAAATACAGTCACTTTGAAGGTACCACCCATGATGGACTCCAACAGATGAATTTTGATGGGTGGGTGGAAACAAACATTCAATCCATAACAAAGAGTATAGCTTTATACTCTGAGAGGTTTTTTTAATCTCATGTTTAAACCTCTCAGGTTTAAACCTGAGAGGTTTTTTTAATCTCATGTAAATTTTATAGACTCATTTAAACCTCATGCTAAGCTTCTAAGAAAAGTATTGCTTTCCTACACAGAGACTCAAGGAATAGATATGACAAGTTGAAACAAGTTGAAATGGCACAAATAGAGGCAGAGTTACAAACAGAATGACTTTAAACTTTGAGGCTTATTCCATTACATAATTTTACATTTAAAAAATTTTTATTCCTAGATGTATAATTGTCATCTTTCTTAAATAAGCCTTAGATACAGTTTTTAGTAGAAAATTAAATATTAAAGAGGTCATTTTTAAACATTTTCAATTTAACTAAGGAACTGCAATTTACAAAGTTGTTGATAATTAAATTTTAGTTGTTGATAGGCTTATAATATTTCAACACCAATCCCACCACCAGGGTCAACTTCCCTCCCAAGTGTTCCCATATTCCGTCCCCCTACCTCACCCCAGCTTCATCCTCCACCATCTGCTAGACAGGCACATCACAAAGTTCCAGTGGCTACAGCTTAGCTCTCATGTTTTCAGTGCTGCTGAGTCTGTGCTTGGATATTTAACTTTACCACTCATTCATATCCTCAGTTTCACTGAAGCCCTGGCCCCTGTTCATCCAATACTTCCTTTCTCTTTGTCTTCCTTTCCACCTTGCAAGGAAAAGGGTGATTTTCAAAAATGCAGGTCTCAAAGATATGAGATGCGGCTTAATAGGCTAAGCAGAGTCATAAAGTCAAATTTCAATTAGACCCAAGGAATTCAACTCAGGGCTTCATGATTTCTACTTTTAGGAAAAGCAAAAAAAAAAAAAAAAAAAAGTATCCTGGCACATTCAGCAAAGTTAGTGGATTTCTTCATCAAAACTCATGTAAGCCTAATTTACCACAAACAAGATGGACTTAGATCATTACTGACTAGTTACTGAAAGTCACCTACTGATGCTAATGGGTGGGGGGGGGGCAGAAGGAGGGAGGGCGAGGGGGAGGAGAGAGAGAGATTTCATTGTAACATAGCTCTCTGGGTGGTAGAAATTTTCTCCGCCATTTAACTGGGTACCAAATAAGACAGTATTTGTGGACATGATACTATACTGCACAGAGGGTTGATTCAAAGAACATTCTCAGAGTTTTTATGACTTTTTAAAGGAAACTAATTTTATTCCATGGCACTGACAAGCAGCCTGGCACCTCCAAGAAAAGTAAGTAGTATTATATTCAAAAATAGCAACTTTCATAAAGATCTCTGTGCTCTTATGGGTAGAGAGGGAGATAGAGAAAGACGGCTCACGCTATACTTTACATTTACCTAACCAAACTGAATGTCAGTTTCTTCTGAAAGGTCTGCATGCTGTCACGCTTCCCTCTGTTTCTTCAGCTGTAAGGTGGGGGGCCTTCTGCTGCTGATCTCAGGTACCTTTGCCGTCACAGGCCAGTATTTTATTTAGGGAATAGGTCCTAGGATCAAACTAGGTTAAAACACTGGCTTTAAGATCATTGTGTGGGATTAGAAAACTTTGTTCACAGTATACAGGGACATGGCCAAGAAAGTGAAGTGCATCTGCAATTCCGTCTGTGTTCAGTTACCAAGATATCTGTGGACACTGAAATGGGCCTCTGAGCTCCTCAGTGCCTTAGCTAGTGCTGCAGCCTGGAAGTTGCACTCACTGTACTGATTCGCCACAGGAAGACCTTTTCCTGTGTCAACACTCTAGACTTACTACTATGTCATCTGGGGAAAGTACTTAACCTACTCTAAACCCTAGTTTCCTCATTTAGAAAACTGTTTGAAAATAGAACTTGCCTCACAATGTGGTTTGAGGATTTCATAAAATGGCACAAGTAAAGTGGTTACAAGAATTAGTAAACTAATAAGGAATTAGTAAATACTGGGCCAAAGAGATAGTACAGTGGTTAAGGCGCTTGTGTTGCAACCAGCTGACCCCAGTTCAATCGCCAGCACTGTAACTGCCCAAACACTGAGCATCACCAGGAGTGACCCACAAGCACAGAACTGGGCACAGCCCCCAAGCATTGCTAGGTATGGCACAAAGTCTACCGCAACAGAGAATTAATAAAGATAAAAAGTTGTTGACCTCTGCCATTAACAACCATTTCATAAATGTACAATAGAATAAGTGGTATCTCTATTGTCAATACAGGTGACTTACTTAAAATTTTTACAGGGGCCAGGATGATAGCACATTGGGTATAGCAGTTGCCTTGCATGCTTTCAATAGGTTCAATTCCCAGCACCCCAAGCCCTGCCAGGAGTGATTCCTGAGCACAAAGACAGGAGTCAATCCTGGGCACAGATGAGTGTGGCTCAAAACACAATATTAATTAATGAATGAAATTTAAAAATGTACACTAGTGGGTTGGAGAGATAGTCCAATGAGTAGGGTGCTTTCCTTGAATCTGGCAGCCAGGAGTAAACCTTGAACATTGTTGGGTGTGGCCCCAAAACAAACAAACAAACAAACAAATTACTTTAGGGATGAAGGGATAACTCAAGTGGCAGGGCACATTCCTAGTATATGTGAGGCTGAGTTCAATCCCCAGCAGAACACATCCCCAGGCACACCCCCTCTCTAGCTTCACTTGGTGTGGCCCTAGAGCCCCCAGAAACATGCTACTAAACCCAGGCAATGTTACATATACATGGAACCTATCATTAGTGAAAATGCAAATCACAGTATCTCAATTAAAAAAAATGTAAGGGAAATAAGAAAACAATTACCTCAAAGACATTAAAGCTTCTTACTTAAACTCAAAGCCTCTCTGTGTGTGACCGAAGGTGTGGAAAGAAGGAAGAGGGGACCCAGACACAGTAGCAGAGCGAAGTTGGCACACTGGTGGTGGGCGTGGTACAGGAGCACTGTAAGACTCAGACATTACTAGAAATGCTACTGTAAACCATGCAACAGCAATAAAAATTTTGATTGGAAAAAAACAGAACATTAACCAGAAAGAAGTCAGAGCTTCTCAGTAAGGCTGTTTTATATTCACATGACACAAAGAAACCACAGAGTACCACCAATGAAGCATCTCTCCACTGGGAAAGAGCACTCAGAAGCTATCAGACAGCCTATTTCAACCCTGGAGCAGGCATTTGACCCCACTTCCATTAGAAAAGGGCTCCTTCCAAGAAGGACAAGAAGGAAAGAAGGTAAGAAAATGGGGGGAGGAGGGGAAAGCAAGAAGAAGAGAAAGGGAAGCAATGGGGAAACAGAGGCTGGGGCCTGGGGTATACCAGTGATGTGGGGAGAGTGGTATAGAGTGTATTCAAAGAACAGACTCCACCACACTGAAAACATCAGAGCTAAACTACAACCACAGAACTTTGAACCGTGTCTGTCAAGGTGGTGGTGGTATGGTTGCCTCACAAGCTAGGGGAGAAGAGAGCTGGGATAGAGAAGGGATCACTAAGTCAATGATGGTTGGAGGGATGACTCGGGATGGGAGATGTGTGCTGAAAGTAGATAAGGGACCAAACATGATGGCCTCTCAGTATCTGTACTGCAAACCATAATGCCCCAAAGTAGAGAGAGGCAGGGGAAGGGGGGATGGGGGAGGAATAATGGGGACATAGGTGGTGGAAAACGTACACTGGTGGAGAGATGGGTGTTCGGTAGTTGTATGACTGAAACTCAAACATGGAAGCTTTGTTAACTGTAGCTCACAATGATTCAATAAAAAAAATAAGGCCTTTCAGTATCTGTATTGCAAACCATAATGCCCCAAAGTAGAGAGAAAGTATGGGAAAAATTATCTGCCATAGAGGCGGGAGAGGGGTGGGATGGGGTGGGGGGGGGGTATACTGGGGATATTGATGGAAAATGTTCACTGGTGAGGGATGGATGTTCAATCATTGTATGACTGAAACTCAAACATGAAAGCTTTGTAACTGCATCTCACAGTGATTCAATTTTTAAAAAAAAGTTTGGGGAGACAGGGGGAGTGTGGGAACTCTGGTGGAGGGAACTGACACTGGTAGTGAGACTACTGTTATAATACTATATGCCTAAGACTCATCTATTAATAACTTTGTAACTCACAGCTAGAAAGAGGGAGGGAGAGAGGGAGGGAGGGGGGAGGGAGGGAGGAAGAGAGGGAGGGAGGGAGGGAGGGCCAGAGCGATAGTGGTAGGGCATTTCCCTGGGCATCAGCAGACCCAGGTTCCATCGCCAGCATCCCATATGGGTTCACTGAGCAACGCTAGAAATGATCCTGGAGAGCCAGTACTGTCGGGTGCAGCCCAAAAACCAAAAGAGAGAAAGAGGAAAAGAAAGAGGAAGAGGGAGAGGGCTTCTTCCATCCCCATTATAGTGTTTGTGCTATTTAATTCCTACCATAAATCCCGAGCTTGTAGCTCACTCTTGCAATAATCCAGCCCCAGGGAACATTCATTTACACCCGACAGCAAACCAGAGACTGAACAGATCGCTAGTTCTCAAACGAATGCTTACAGTAAACCATAGAGCAGGCAGTCAGATAGAAAGACCTGGTACCACTCTGGTCCTTAGACGGCCTTGAAATCTCGCTTCCAGATGTGTGTAAAAGACTTGTTATTCTGTTGCTATTAGTAATTCTTTCCACCATAAGAATGCTATAACTACAGTTTCATTAATAAAGTACCGAGGGAAGAAAAAAGGTTTCCTTAACTTTATTAATGTCTATATAGTACTAGTACTCAAGTCTAAAGGACATTCTCTACTTACTGTGGAGTAATCTCCCCACAGTATATATAATGAACACCAAAAAGCTCTGGGTTCAAATATGAGGGTTAAATAGAGTCACATTAAGTAGAGTCACGTCCAGGCAAACCATTTAGCCTCTCTGGGTAGTCTTAAAAAGATATGCGAAAAAAATGTTTTATAGAATTTTATATATAAATAGAATAATATTTTGTCAACACTGTTGACAAAATAAAACAAATAAAATATAAATGCTTTAAATATAATATAAAGTCAACATTCCCTTTCTTAGGATAAAACACTTTTATACTTTTATAGGCCTACTCATATTTTCCCCTTAAAATTGTCTTATTCTCTTCACTATCACTAAATTTTTAATTTGTGGGCTTTATCTATTGCATGTAAATTTCAAAATGTCTTGGTATAGAAATATGCATAATATTTTTAAATTTATATACTGTAAAAAACCAAAGATTTTTTTTTTTTTTTTTTTAATTAATAGTTTATTTTTAATTAGTGAGTCAACGTGAGGGTACAGTTACAGATTTATACATTTTTGTGCTCATGTTTCTCCCTTACAAAGTTTGATAACCCATCCCTTCACCAGTGCCCATTCTCCACCACCAGTAAACCCAACATCCCACCCCCCCTTCCCAGTCCCGTCTCCCCCCACCCCACCCTGCCACTATGGCAGGGAATTCCCTTTTGTTCTCTCTCTCTGGTTAGGTGTTGTGGTTTGCAATAAAGGTGTTGAGTGGCCATTGCGTTCAGTCTCTAGTCTATATTTGGCCCGCATCATCTTTTCCCCACATGACCAACAACCACATTTTACTTGCTGTTCCCTTCTCTGAGTTGCCCAGAATGAGAGAACAGCCTCCAAGCCATGGTGACAACCTCCTGGTACTTATTTCTACTATTCTTGGGTGTTCGTCTTATAGTCTATTATTCTATATTCCACAGACGAGTGCAATCTTTCTATGTCTGTCTCTCTCTTTCTGACTCATTTCACTTAGCATGATACTTTCCATGTAGATCCACTTATATGCAAACGTCATGACCTCATTTTTTCTGACAGCTGCAAAAACCAAAGATTTTTGAAAAATATTACCTTATCAATTTATCACTGATTTATAATTTTGTGGAATTTCAGATTTTTTTCTATTTATTTTTATGTGTGTAAATTTTACCACTTCCACAATACATTTTTAAAATCCCTGCTTTAATTCTATCAATGAACCATAAAAGAACTACAAAAGAACTCTACCAATGCATTATATAGCCACTATTTGCCTATCCACCATTCTGTAAGGGAAATTTACTACATAGTCTTAGAATTCAAACCTAAAGGACTTCTCTATTTACTGTGGAGTAATCATCTCCACTAAGATATATTTTCATACAATGGACACCAAAATTTCCCTTAGATACTATATAGTATATTTACTTTATGACTATTGCTAGTGTGCTCTTGACAGAAGGATTATTTATGTGCATCATTACTAAAGCACAGCATTCTTTTTTTCTTTTTAATGTAGGAGTACTACTATTTATTCAGCCATTGGTTAAGCTGATTGAATTGGGCATGAACTCCACAAAACTTTAAAAAAATATACTTTTAATTGAATATCCATGAGACAGACCATTACAAAGTTGTTCATAATTGGGTTTCAGCCATATAAAGATCCAGCACCCATCCCTCCACCAGTGTATATTTCCTACTACCAATATCCCCTGTTTCCCTACCACCATCCCCCAACACTCCCCCCCACCTCCAGCCTCCTCTATGGGAGGCATTTTCCTTCTTGCGCTCTCTCTTCTTTTCTTTTTGAGCATTATGATTAAGCACAGCACTCTTTTTTTGTTGTTGTTGATATTGTAGTGCTTTATTGTTCTTTATTGGTTTCCGGGTTCTGTGGTAAGATAAATTTTTTTTTAATTTTTTATTGAGTCACCATATGGAAAGTTACAAAGTTTTCAGGTTTAAATCTCAGTTATACAATGCTCGAATACCCATCCCTTCACCAGTGCTCATATTCCACCACCAAGAATCCCAGTATAGCTCCACCCCGCCCCCTCACACCCCTAACCCCCCACGCCCCAGCCCCCCCCAGCCTAAGCCCCCCCCCCCGCCTGTGTAACTAATAAATTTCACTTTACTTTCACTTTGATTGCATACAATACTTCAACAAAACTCACTATTATTGTTTGGAGAGTCTCTCCCCTAAAGTCAGACCTGCTGAAAAGGAAGCATTAGATAATTTGTTTTCCATTGCTGAGGATGAAGAGGTATGAGGTCGAGTGACCATACTTAGCGGCCTCTCAGTTTTGGGTTTCTGTAATTTAGTATTTTAGTAACTAAGTCCAGAGAGATATCTGCCAGAAGTTGCATCGTTGCCAACTTGTACTTCTCAGTTACATTATATTCCACATATGAGTGCAATCTTTCTATGTCTGTCTCTTTCTTTCTGACTCATTTCACTCAACATGATACTTACCATGTTGATCCATTTATATGCAAATATCATGACTTCATGTTTTCTGACAGCTACATAGTATTCCATTGAAGCACAGCACTCTTATCTAGTGCATACCTCATATTTAATAAAGACCCTCATTTAATAAAGACAGGAGTCTAGGCAATCACCTAAAATATATGGACTGAGAAAACGAAACCAGAACTAGAGGAATAAAAAGCTAATACACTATTCTTTCCCATAGAAGGTACTGCCTTACTTAGGTTAGGAAAAGAGAAAATGCAAACGGGGGCAGGGGAGAAGGAAGGGGGTCTTTCCTGCCCTTTCTCTCAGGTTTTTATTAAAGAATTAAACCTGAGACACTTGAACAACAGAACACAGAAGCAAAATGTTACCCCATTGCAAGGGATTAGCTTCAAGAAATCTTTGGTTTCTACTTGGCAGCTCTATAAACTATATATAAACTGACCTCCATTAAGATCAGGGCCAGACTCATGTGACTTTAGCTGCTCCACCAGGAAGGAAACATTGAGTAGCTGGCAAAAAGATCTCGCTATACCATGATCAGATATATAAACAGGGCTGCCTAACGTCAAGTATAATAAATACTGAATGACTATCGCTAATGTGCTGACAGAGGGATTGTTTATTTATTTATGTGCATCATTACTAAAGCACAGCATTCACATCCAGTACACACCTCACATATAAGGCATGCCACTGAAAAGACATCCATCACCTCAACTGGTTTTAAAAAGCAACTGGGGGAGTGGCAAGGAAGAACTGCGTGGCAAGGAACCTGATTTGCAAGTGCGACGCCTTGAGCTCCATCTCTGACTCTGCCACACACGTATCAAAGGAGAACCTGATGGCACTGCCATTGGCATCACTGGCACTAGAACTAAGTGCTCAATAACCAATAAGCACCACAGCCAAGCATACAGCCCCCAGTGAGTACCACAACCACGCATATCAGTACACAAACAACCTCTGACTACGGCAACAACAAAAGGACAAGGGAAAGGAGAGAAATACACATATTTTAAAAATATATGACTAACAGATAGCGAGGGGAAAAGGATAGACTATTATATTCCCAAAATCAAACCACCTGCGGTTATATAATATAATAACACATAGTCACTGTGTTTTTATATTATTATTGATAGCATGTTGCTAACAATATATGGGCAATGTTAATATGGTACAACACAAGTTAAAAATGGCTATTTAAACATGAGAACTAAAGGTGAAATAAGTGATTCTTTGATTTTAGAACACCAAATAGCTTTCTGCTGCTGAAATGCACCACCAACTCAAATTTATACAGAGCACAAATTCAGCCCATAAGACACATCAAACGTGGGAAAACTTCCACATGCAGAAAATGAACATTACTTTCTGAAGCAGAAGATCTGAAAAGACAAATTTAGGATCTCTTATTTCATACAAGAACTCACATTTTTGATGCAAGGACAAATTTTTAAAAGAATACATTGGTCCAGAAATATTTAAAATTGGTTCTAAAAGTTGGTTTCAAATACTTGGGATGTGGGGGACGGGGGAAGCTTAGCCATACCTGGCAATGCTCAGTGATTACTTCTGGCTCTGCACTCAGAAATTACTTCTGGTGGTACCTGGGATGCCATATGAGATGCCAGGGATTGAAACTGGGTTGGGCATGGCAAGGCAAGTGCCCTAGCCTCTATATTATATCTCTAGCTTCCAATTAAACAGAAATAGAAATGCTACATTTAAACAAATTAATGATATAATTCTTTTCATTATATTAAAGATATGGGTTAATTAGAAATGTGCAACTCAGTAAAAGAAACATAAAAATGGTATTGCAGGGTCATATGGAAGTTCAATTTCTAGTTTTTGAAGGACTGTCCATATTGTTTTCCAGAAAGGCTGGACCAGTCGGTATTCCCACCAACAGTGAAAGAGTGTCCCTTTTTCCCCACATCCACGCCAGCACTGGTTGCTATTGTTCTTTTGAATGTGTGGCAGTCTCTGTGGTGTGAGATGATATCTCATTTTTTTGATTTGCATCTCCCTGACGACTAGTGATGTGGAGCATTTATTCATGTGCCTTTTGCCCATTGGTATTTCTTTTTTTGGGAAACTTCTGTTCATTTCTTCCCCCCATTTTTTGATGGGGTTGCAGGTTTTTTTCTTGTACAATTCTACTAGTGTCCATTTCTGGGAATATATCCCAAGGATGCAAAAAAGCACAGTAGAAATGACATCTGTGCCTATATGTTCATTGCAGCACTGTTCACAACAGCCAAAATCTGGAAACAACCCAAGTGTCCTAAAACAGATGACTGGTTAAAGAAACTTTGGTACATCCACACAATGCAATACTATGCAGCTGTTAGGAGAGATGAAGTCATGAAATTTGCTTATAAATGGATAGACATGGAGAGTATCATGCTAAGTGAAATGAGTCAGAAAGAGAGGGACAGACATAGAAGGACTGCACTCATTTGTGGAGTATAGAATGACATCACATGAGGCTGACACCCAAGGACAGTAGATAGATACAAAGGCCAGGAGGGTTGCCCCATAGCTGGAAGCCTGCTTTATGAGCAGAGGGGAAAAGGCAGATGGTATAGAGAAGGGATCACTAAGAAAATGATGGCTGGAGGAATCAGTCAGGATGGGAGATGTGTGTCAAAAGTAGATAATGGACCAAACATGATGACCTCTCAGTGTCTGTGTTGCAAGCCATAATGTCCAAAAGTAGAAATAGTATGGGGAATATTGCTGCCATAGACACAGGGGGAGGGTGGGAAATGGGTGGGGGGGTATTGGGGATATCAGTGGTAGGAATGTGCACTGGAGGGATGGCTGTTTGATCATTGTGTGATTGTAACTCAAACATGAAAGCTTGTAACTATCTCACGGTGATTCAATAAAATTTAAAAAAAAACATAAAATGCTAATAACTGTTTTTAAAAGTTCGTCCTTAACTGAGAATTAGGGGAAATGACCATCAAGTGCCACTTCACACAACTCAGTAAAGACAAAAAGTAAGAAGCCTGACAACATCAAAGATCTTTGAAAAGGACATTGAGAGGGGTAAACTCTCCTATTGTTGGTGAAAAGTAAACTGGTATGCAAACCTTATACTCTGGCAAAATACCATACAGAAAGGATAGCACTGCACCTGAGGAGAGCTGCACAAGAGTATTCGCAGCAGTATTTTTACTGTAAAAAAGAAATGGGAATCACCGCATTGCTATCAAGAGAATAGACAAGACGCCAAGTATCTGTTGAATCAATGGCACTAAAGGATGAATATCCGCTTAGTCAAAAAGCTCAAAGACTTCAGAATCTATAGTATAAAATCAAAAGGTATAAGATCACATCATTAGAGAATAAAGAATATATGGAGTAAGAAAAACTGTTCTTGAAGAAATAATGGCTAAAATTTTTAACAAATTTGGCAAATAATTTGGGTGAGCTACTGTAGGATAACATTGGTTTGTCCTTTCTGCCTTGCCATGGAGATATTAGGTTTATTAGGTTACTCCCATCACAGTGCTCCCATTCCTCTGAAGTTGTTTGTGTGAGAAATTCTGGTCATGTAAAATAGTATAAAAAAGGGCCGACATTTAAGCACAGAGCCATGTGGGGACGCTCCTTTGCGGCCCCGCGAGAGATTGACTCCGGAGGCAACTGAACCACTTTGGACACGAGCGGCACCCCCAAAATGCCTCCAAACTGTGTGCTGGGAGCTTCTGGCCCAGGCGCTGCCAGCGAGTGATGCAATTACCAAAAGAATTTTCCTTGGACTTCATATAGAAATCCAAAACCGAGTGGCTGCTATTGCAGCCGCGCGACCTAATATCTCTTGATTGTCAGCAACGTGCAAATGTTCCTTTTTGGCAGGGCTTAACGTGGGGGGAAACTCCAAACAATAGTACTAAGTTTTTGTTAAAGGGTAAAAGATTGTAGCGATAGAATTTTAGGCAGAATTTTCCCTGGACTTTATATAGAAACCCAAAACTGCGCGGCCGCGGCAGCCTAATGTCATCTAATCATCAGCAATATGAAATGGTTCCTTTGTAATGGGTTGGACTTTGGGGGGACCATAATAGGGTTAAAGTTTGTAGCGACGTGTAATTTCTGGCTGTACTTTCCCTGGACTTTATACAGAAATTCAAAGCCGCGAGGCTGCTGCCATGGCCGCACAACCTATTGTCATTTAATCATCACCAATATGAAATGGTTCCTTTTAACGGGTCGGACTTTGGTGGGAAATCCTAACAAGAATAGTAAGTCTTTTGCTGAAATATTGAAGGCCACCAAAGTGGTAGCCATCTCTATAGACTGAACTAAGCCATATCCCCACGCCGGCTGAGAAGAAATATCCTTCTTTCTCGGGAAGAAACGCGGCGTGGCATTAACCATAGTATGATGTCCATTAAGCTGACACGGACCTGGTGGCGTGGGAATCGGATACAAGGGAATAAATTATTATGTACTTGGAACAGCGGGACGCTGGTGGAATCTTGAGCCGGGGCCGATACCAGCGTATTACTTTTGGTTCCAGAAACTGCTTGCAGACATTCTACCAGACTATCAACTAAGCCAGAGCCCCACGCCGGCTGATGACGAGAAATAACCATCTCTTTTGGTTTGTTTTCCCTTTGTCAGGCAGCGTGGTGATTACTAAACAGGCGTGATCTCGGTGGCGTGGGACGAGGGGGGAAAAAAATAGAAAAGTTATGTAACAAACAGCGGGGACTTAGTATCTCTACATTCTCAGCAATGGAGAGCCATCAAATGCTTCCTTGACAGTGGGACTGTCTTCTCTTTTTTTGGGGGAAACCCTAGCAACAATAGTGAATTATGTGTTGAAACATGGACTGTAACCAAGATAAAGCGTAAACGAAGTGAAACTTATCACTTACAAGGGCGGGGACTGGGGGGGCGGGAGGGGGCGGGAGGTATAATGGGGTGGTTGGTGATGGAATATGGGCACGGGTGAAGGGAAGGGTGTTTGAGTACTGTATAACTGACATAATCCTGAGAACTTTGTAACCCTCCACATGGTGATTCAATAAAATTTAAATTAAAAAAAAATAGTATAAAAATATTTTTTTTTGCTTTTTGGGTCACACCCGGCAATGCACAGGGGTTACCTGGCTCTGCACTCTGGAATTACTCCTGGCAGTGCTCAGGGGACCAATATGGGATGCTGGGGATCAAACCCAGGTCGGCCGCGTGCAAGGCAAACGCCCTACCCATCGTGCTATCGTTCCAGCCCCCCCAAAAAATCTTTTAGAATAATCAAAATAGCATGTATGTCTCTGGGAAGGAAAATAAACTAAAGTAAAGACAGAATTTGAGTCTTTAAGAAGACTTTCAGAATAAACTTGTTTCGAACTGGAGCAACAATACAGTGGGTAAGGTGTATGCAAATGGCTGACCCAGGTTTGATCCCTGACATGACATACAGTTCCCCAAGTCCTCAAGGAGTAAACCCAGGGCACCACTAGGTGTGCACCTGCCCCCTCCAAAAAATATACAAACAAAACAAATTAAACTTGCTTGATTTTTTAAAAAAAGAAGAATCTAATATGAACTATTCATAAGTCTTTCAATTTTACAAATAGGTTTCTTAATTCATATTGGCAAGAGGTCCACAAGTTTACTTGGCCTATTACTCACTTTTCAGAAAAAATTACTCAATGTCCCCTGAGAACTTGCTTTCTTTAAGTGAACAAATAGAAAGTGGCCCCCACTAGCTGCACCAGAGGCTACCCCCCTCCTCCCCCTGCCGTCGTCACTCTAGTGCTCCTCTACCCCACACCAGTATCACCCACTCTAGAAACGCTGATAAAGATAAAATAATTTTGTAACATTAGCACAAAATACTCATTTGCAGACCTTGTTACACAAATTTTTTTAAAGGGAGTGTCAGATTACTTTTAAGAAAGAAAAATGTGTGCTGGAGAGATAGTACAACAGGAAGGGCACTTGCCTTGCACATATGCGGCCTGGGTTCAATCCCTGGCATTCCACTGTGCCCCCAAGCACAGCCAGGAATGATTCCTGAGCAGAGTCAGTAATAAGGCCCAAGCAATGCTGGGAGGGAGGAAAGAAGAGATGGAGGGAAATAAGGAAGGAAGGAAGGAAGGAAGGAAGGAAGGAAGGAAGGAAGGAAGGAAGGAAGGAAGGAAGGGAGGGAGGGAGGGAGGGAGGGAGGGAGGGAGGGAGGGAGGGAGGGAGGGAGGGAGGGAGGGAGGGTTAAAAATATGCTAAAAAAAGGGCAATTTGCCTCTATTGACCAGAGGTAAATCTGAGCATTTCCACAATACTTTCCAACAATAATTCAGAAAAAGGTCTCGCAGAAAGAAGTCTATACTATGGCTCAAAAAAACTTGATATGAACCAGATGCTTTATAGACAGGAGAGTGAGCCTCTCTCTTTGAAAAGACACCAGATTTGCTGTTTAATGTTCTGTACCAAAGCTAGAACCAGTCAGCCAAAAATTCTAATGTGTTCTCCTTATTAATTCTTCTGCAATTAAAGAACTAGCTGGCAAAATTAAGCCTGTCACCAAGTAAAGGGTGCTTGGAGGGCCCGCTCGGGATGGGAGATGTATACTGAAAGTAGACTATAGACTGAACACAATGGCCACTCAATACTTCTATTGCAAATCACAACACCCAAAAAGAGAGAGAGCAAAAGGGAATGTCCTGCCACAGAAACAGGGTGGGGGGGATGGGGTGGAGGTGGTGGGAGGGATACTGGAACCATTGGTGGTGGTGAATGGGCACTGGTAGAGGGATGGCTACTCGACCATTGTATGACTGAAACGTAAGCACAAAAGTTTAAGTCTGCAACTGTACTTCACGGTGCCTCATTTAAAAAAAATTTAAAATTACAAAGAAAAATAAAATTAAGCAGATCAAGTCTGCTCTCAATCTGTCACTAGATAGAAACATGATATTACTGCTGCCACTAACCATTAAAAAAAATCTCAATTTGAAAAAATAAGAATTCTTTAGATCAAGAATAGAAAAAATGAAGTTGACAGATGAACTATACAGTTATACCATAATATATTTATTTTATTTTTAAAAACTATTTTATTGACTCACCATGAGTCACAAAGTTACAGTTATTCATGATTTGCAGATGCACACTGTACCAACACAGATCCCGGCATCGGTGTCCACTTCCCTCCACCAGTGTCTCCAGTTCCCGTTGCACCCACCTGCCTACCTCTATGCATCTGTGGCAGGCACTTTTTCCTTTTTCTGTTAGACATGGTGGTTTATAATACTGTTACTGACAGGGTATCATGAATATCACTTTACCTCCTTCCAGCATCCAAACATTATCCGGAGTGACCACTGCTGCTATCATTGCAACAGTGATCCCTTCCCTGGCCGATACCTCACCACAGTGGGAAGCTTCCCATGAAGGACCAGCTCTCCTTTGCATTGCAATTGGGTGTTAAATATTCCTCTACTATGTTTCTTTATATCCCTCATATGAGTGAGGTCATTTTGTTTCCTTCCCTCTCCTACTACTCATCCATAAGAAAAGATGAAGTCATGTAATTTGCCTATATAGGATGGACCTGGAGAATATCATAATATACCTTTTAAATTTATAAAGTACAAAGTAAGCTCCTCCATAGAAGGGTTATTTTCAAGTCCAATTTGTCAATACCACATTCCATTACGCATAAACCAAATCTTCTATGACTTTTTCCAAGTCAGTCTCCCAGTAAAACCATGAACCCACTTGGGAATAATGCTAAATGAAGTTTTATTTGTTAAAGATTTCTTTGTCTACCTCTAATTCTTGGTATTAACATTTAGATCACAAGCATTTAGAGGTAGAAACATAACTTATATAGCACCTTCAAGGGACAAGTACAGAAAAAAAAGATGCTTTACTTATTAAAACAGAATTTGATACATGGCAGGTATTCAGCATATTAATTCACTGAAGTAGGGTATAGTAATTTTGTATATCAAAGCCATAAATTGTAACACTATTGTAATTTCCTAAACCATAATAAAGTTTTTAAATACCCACTAAATAAATTAATTATAGTGGTTTCCCATGTCTCACATATAAGGATATCTATATTAAAGCTAACTTTCTCTAGACCAGGTGCTGTCATAATACAATGTGGAAATCAGGTGCTGAGAGCATGCATGCACACATGCACACATACACACATCCGATGCTGAGAGCACGCATGCACACAGGCACACATACACACATACGATACCCAAAACAAACATATGCTTTCCTCCCTTTCCCTGATATCCTATCTTAAATAAAATTCTTAGAAATATTTACAGCCTTGTATAACCTAAAAGTCAGCCCAGAAGTTGTCCACAGAGCATACTACCATTCCAAACTGCAACATCTTCAAGATAAAGAACGTTTTTCTCCGAACCTGAATTTTCCTCCGGTGGGTAAATTCAATATATACCACTTATCAATAATCCAGATCCTGCCTATAAGCAACAGATTCCTTTAAATTAATGATTCCTCATTTACAGGGAGACATGTATATGTGGGAGCTATTGAGCAAGATTGTATCTAACATTTTCTACTGTATCCTTCATGAAACTTACTTAGTAGCTCACACACAAGTCTAGGCACTCAACAACACAGACAAACCATGGTTATTCCTTTATAAATGCAAACACTGGCAAGTAGATTGCAACTTGAATAATCATTCTTTTCTTTTGAGCTTATTTGCTTTAATTGCAGATGTCCAAAACATGGCTGGAATGTTGTTTTGTTTTGGTTTGGTTTTTTTTCCTTCTTTTTTAAAAAATTTTTAAACATATTTGCTAATTTTATTTATTTTTTTAATTTATTTTTTTACTTTTTTATTTTTTTACAGACTTACAACTTTTCATGCTTGTGTTTCAGTCATACAATGCTCAAGTACCCATCCATCCACCAGTGCCCATTCTCCACCACCGATGATCCCAGTATCCCTCCTGCCCAAGGTTTTTTCTTTTAATGTTGAGAACCTTTGGAGTTGGGACAGCAGTAATGCAACAAAATATAAATCAAATAGAATTCCACATCTGAAGAAATCCCTATGATGAAGAAAAAGTACATAGAAAAAAATAGAAACAAGTTGAAACAAGGTGACTAGTTATATAAAAGTTTTAGATCCAAGTAATCCACGCACTAGCCAATTTGAAAATACTGCACAGGGAAAGTAAACAGTGGTCGCCACAGACCAGGAGGAACAGAGATGTTCTCCTCACAGTAACCTCTTTCATTCCACTTGGTCTGAAAACACCTCCCACTTTCAAAGTACACGGGCTCTTCAGGTGTATCTAAATCACAGGGGCATCGTTTTGACATAATATGCTTATTACACCATTGGAATCTATATTCAATTGGGGTCAACTAAGTGCTGTTCTTTTTAGACTCAATTATTACATTTATTTAACTACTATATGTAAGGGGGAAAGACTGTTAATTGTGCTTACACACAACTGAACAGATGTATTAATATTAGTAACTACTGAAATATGCGGGAATGGTATATATATGCCAACATCCTTTTACACATCCAACAAGTTTTTGCTGAGATCTAGAAATCCTTCTCCCTCCAAACCCTGTTCTCATCTCCCCACTGCCAGATGGATTAAAGACTCTGTGCTGACAGTTCATAAGTACACAACCACACCTACCAGCAGTACACTGGCAGAGCTGCAAAGGAGCAAATGACTCATGGTATCTGTTGGTTTAAACTAACCCTTGTACTACACTAGCCTTTATGATCTCTCTGGAACTGGTTTGAAATTTAAAAAAAACAAATTACACACAAAATAAATACACACTGGGAGAAAAGTCAAAAGTCAGAAAGAAAAACAACCAAAAATCACAAGTATGGAGCTTGATTATTCAGAAAATTCCCCCCCAAAAAATGACCAATTTGGGGGAAAGATATTTCTAAAATATTACTCTGTCATTTTATTGTCAAGATTAGACATGAACAATGGAGCTTCCTATTTTGAGGTGAAAATAAAGTTTCTGAAAATAAAGTTTCACATGAGAAGGAAAATGATCATGAAAAGAACATTCTTTTTCAGCTGCCCACAAAACACTTAGCAGGAGAGCTGGTATTAATCAATACACAGCAGAGGAAAATGTCACTGAATGACAGGTTCAAAGGAGAATAACAAAACCCTTAATTCTCTTCACTGGCTAACTTCATATATTAACCCTACATTGAAGAGGAAAGCATCTGAATAACTACATGCCCCAAAACCCTACTCCTGAAAAAATAAAATCAGACTACAGGAGCATAAGAAATTGGCCTTCTTTAAAGTGGGAAATTTTTGCTCTGGTTCTTAGAGAAAGCTGGGAGGCCACTGCAAGAGCGGCTATTGAAACGCTACAACTGCCT
Source organism: Sorex araneus (assembly GCF_027595985.1). NCBI lineage: Eukaryota > Metazoa > Chordata > Mammalia > Eulipotyphla > Soricidae > Sorex > Sorex araneus. The sequence continues at coordinate 118,379,797 of NC_073304.1, forward strand.
TGAATTGGAATTAACACTTTAGAGCCGGAATTCAAAGTCGAAGAAAAAAGCATATATCCAATCTGGTTTAATTAATTTTCTAACTCCAAACACTTCTTAAACAAAATTCTATTTGATACCATACAGTCTAATAGTATTCAAAGTATATAGTGCATACCAACGTAGACTCAGTGCAATTTAAAAAAATATGAAAGTGAATGATCTGCCTCTAATTGTCATAGGAACTTTACTTCTATGTGTACTAGATATTCCAGCCTTTTCTTTCATGGCAATTAGTCTATTAGTCACTTAGTAGTCAAGAACTATTCAAGGCAAATTATTCCTAGACACTCCAATTTATATTTCCTATGTAAGTGACTCAGTTGCAATTTCCTGCACATCCACAGACAGTACCTCACTGTGTACACATGTAACCTAAGTATTTATAGTATATGCATGCAGTCCCTGGCTTGTAAAGTACAGCCAAACATATTCTTGGCTGTAGCTGAATGTAATGGTGAGACGAATGTTCTAATCATAGTATTAACAGAAGAGCAGGGATCTCGAAGAATGACACTGTGGCTGTTCAGAGTAGACCCGCTAGAAAGCTCTCTCAAAAAAGAAGCTGGGATGGGTCACAAAGGATGTCTCAGGCATCACACATAGCAAAAGAACACATCGGGGGAGGGAGGGAAGAAGAGAGGGAGGGAGGGGGAGAGAGACAGAGACAGAGACAGAGAGACAGAGAGACAGAGTCCATGAAGAACTTTAAATATCAGTACTAGAGATTTTAAGCTTCATTCTAAGAAAGGGGGATGACCATTATAAACTGTGCCAAATACAGAAAAGTCCCACAGATGAGAAATTTTAAGTTTCACACAGCATTTCCTGGTGGTTAGGTATTTATAGCCCTTAACAATTAAGAAAGGAGTCTAGGATGTCAGCCTTGGTGCTATCAGGCCTAAATATTTCCTTTTATCGGGTGCATTAAGTATGCACATGCCCTTTCTTAATAGAAACTTTCTAAAAGGCTTTTCCTTTTGGCCCCATCTTATCTAAGACAAATAGCACAAACTGAAGGAAAAAGTCTTTTTGATGCTTACTCAATCCAAAAGCTAAACCTAACCCATAGAGTACACATCATTGCATGTTACGATTGGCTTTTTCTTACTTCACAAAGCTTTGTGGTTTTCGTTGCTGGGCATATAACTAAGGAGCAGTAAGTGGAAGAACTTTCTCAGAGCCCCAGTGTGCTAATTCATACAACTTGACTTCAATTCCCCTTCTTTCTTCTTCAATAACTCCTTGTATTAATATAACTACAGAGAGTATTCCATACAAGCATAGAAAGATCTCTTTAATATGATGATAGAAAGAGACACTGGTAATTTCCAGAGGATTTTAATGTATGACTCTAATTGTCCCCGGTCTAGAAGAAATGATAAAACTCACTTCTTTTTTTTTTTTTTTCAAAAAGCACTACAGAATTCCAGCGGCTTTAATAACTCCCAGGAGCTTGCAAGTGCTCAGGCCCAAAGAAGCAGCAACTGTACCTGAAGCTACCCTCAAGATGCCACCCTTTATCCCTAGTCCCTGCCAACTTGCAGCAGGATGATGGGCTCTCGGAACAAGTGCAAGCCTCGCCTGCAGCTTATATATAGCCAGGGGAACAGTCCACTCTTACACCTCAGGTCAAAGGTCAGGAGGCTGACCAGGGCTGGGTGGGGACACTCTTAACTTTCTTCCTAATAAACTCATTTAGTGTGGCTGCCTTCACCTCATTCCTTTAAGTTTTACATTATAAATTTCTTACAATTAGGTTATTTGTTGTTTCGGATCTCAGGCCAAGGACAAGCAATGGGGCTTTCTAGGTGGAAGGCACAAAATAGCTGCTTTGTTTTTTGTTTTTTGTTTTGCTTTTTTGGGTCACACCCGGCATTGCACAGGGGTTACTCCTGGCTCTGCACTCAGGAATTACTCCTGGCGGTGCTCAGGGGACCATATGGAATGCTGGGAATCGAACCTGCGTCAGCCGCGTGCAAGGCAAACACCCTACCCGCTGTGCTATCGCTCCAGCCCCAGTTGCTTTGTTTTTTTTTTTTTAAAAAAATAATAATTGCTTTTGTTTTGGGTGTCCACACCTCACAGTGCAGGGGCCCACTTCTGGCTTGGTGTGAGGGGCGATGCTCTGGGGGACCCGGCAGGGCTGGCAGGGCTCTGGCAGACACTGGCACTCCGCCGTGCCCGCATGTGCTGCTCTCTCCCCTATACAGAAACTGCTTTAGGTTTTTTTGACGTTTCTGTTCCTCTGATGACCACTCTCCTTCCTACACTGCTGGAACACAGAGTTCTGCTATGAGTAATCAGCCTCTTCATTTATTCTCTTGCCTCAAAGACACACCTTAGCATCTCTCAGGACTGCAGAGCTGAACTATACTGCTAGACACTAACTGAAGAATTCCTGAGGTGTGGAGAAAGCAAGTTAAGAGTTATTTTCCAAAAGGGGGAGTCTGTGGCCATGGAGTCTGTTTGAGGTCCCCCAGGGTTACCCCAGCAATATCCAGGAGACCATGTGCTAGGGTGGAACCTGGTGCCTAAATCATGTCTAACCCTAGTACTATCCCAGTCACAGTGGTTGAAAAGCCACAGACCATGTGTCCTAACTGTTTCACTAATAAGAGGAAAAACCCTTGGGAAACACTGCAGCCAATCATAAATTTCTAGCAGAGGTTTTATATATATAAGCATGGAAAGCATCCAGCCAACAAAATCTTTTTTGACCAAATGTTAAGAGACCCACTTTCCCTCCGTTGTCTCACAGAGCAGTTCCACACTGCATCACACATCCGATGCCCAAGACTGTCCCTCATTTAGATTGCTAAACACCTAGTTTACAAATCATCAAAGGAACACTGGTTAATCTAACGCGAAGGAAGCATTGTAACAAACCTCTTCTTTTCAAATGTTACAGATTTTTTTCTTAAGAATATAAGAAAACTGCATCATTTGAGTCATTAAAATCCCAGGCTAACATTTATTAAGATAACAAGACTGGAGGGAGGTGTGGTTTAGTTTTTGTTTACAACCTTATTTACTAAGGCATCTTAGCAACAATTCTAAATTTCCCCACAAGGCAAGAACTGGTCATAATCCTGTCCCAACAAGCATAAAGGGCCAACTCTTGGTCTCTATGGAATAGAACCATCTGAGATGTCTGAGTTAGAAAGAAGTATTTTCCTTAAGTACGCAACTATTTTCCTCTACTCTCACTTCCTTTTAGAACTAATCGCCTTTAGTTGGACCCTTCGTACAATGTACAAAGCAGCAGCCAAGGGAGAAAATGATTCACACACATGAGTCAGGATCCTGCTATTTAATTATTTCATAAGCCAAATTTAAGGGATAAAGACAAATCTAATATGCCAAAGTCAACCAACTTCTACTGTCATTCTCCAGAGAACTACAGAAGTAATGAAAACAAACTTTAAGCAAAGGCAGAAAAATTTCATATTGACAACTTCCTTGCATACATACATCTCTCTGTGATGCATCTCAAAACACTAAGTCGTTGGTATAAACTTAATGCTGTTTTTCACTTCTGTTTTGTTTTGTTTTGTGGTCGACACCCACTGCTGCTCAGGAATCACTTTTTATTTGGCTGGGTTCGGGAGTCAGTATGTGGTGCTGGGGATCGAACTTGGGTCATGAGACAAGCACCTTCTCCACCGTACAATCTCTCTGGCTCCACTGCTTTTTTTTTAAAAAAAAAACACTATAGCATTGTATTACTTTGGAAAATGCATACTTGTTTATAACTTTTTTAATTCGCTTTTTAAAATTCATACTTGTGAAAATTAAAATACTGAACTATTCTACATGGAAAGTACCGGTTCTCTGCAATCTGTCCCTTAAATAGAAGCATTATTACCAACTTTGTTAGTTTTACCCCAGATTCTATAATGCTCTAAAATGAAAAATTAACTGCAAGGCGAGACTCCACAAGGCATATATCTGACGAAGGCCTCCTCACACTGCCAACAGAGATGTTAAATAACCTTTCTAATGTCCTGCCAAGGGTTCAGCTGTCCTCTAGTTTCACGCACCCCTCAACAAGGACCTGAGTACCTCCCATGGCAGTACTGTCCATCTTACGAAACTTTGATTCTAAGGCTGAAAAGCCATTTCCTTCTTATCTGATCACTCTGGCTGAATGTGCCTATAATGTACATCCACAAAACAAGGTGCCTAGAAATGAACACAATACTCTGAACAATTATAGTCCTAATTCTGGACAGGATGCTCTGTTAAAAAGCACAATCACACATTGGACCACACTGAATCAAAACAGGTTTGATCCCCAAAAATAACAAAAAGGAGACCCATGTTAAATTTAGCAACTTTTTGCTTAAGCACTAGGAAAGCCTGTCAAGACTGAGGAGATTTTCAATTTAAACTATAAGTAATGCTATCTAAATTTCCATATATTTGAAACCTAACACGCATCAGTTACCATCAATTATCTCTAGCCTAGATGTTTTCTCACACATTGCCTGATTTTTATCCTCACAACATACAAAGTAAATTTTACTCAGTCCATCTCACAGATGAAGAATATTATTACAGAAATTAAGGCAGCTTGTACAAGATCACCCAAAGAATAATTTGAAACCTATTTCAAATTATTAATAATTTATTTTCCCTTAATTGAAAGTAAGTTCTTACAAAAGGGGGAAAAATCAGAAAGACAATTTTGATCAGATGAATACATTCTGACACTGAATAAAATTAAGAATACATTTAACAGACTTTATTATTTCCTGCTACTGCTACTTTATAAAAAAAAAAAGGTAAAGCTCCTTGGAATCTAACAAGAACATAAAAACATTAGTAAGAATCTTTGCACACCTATGTTCATTGCAGCACTGTTTATAGTAGCCAAGATAAGGAAACAACCAAAATGCCCAGCACCAGATGAGCAGTAAAAAAACTTGTGTGTGTATATATATAATACATATACAATTATATATTCATAAACATAATGGAATACTACCTCTCACTTGGACTGGAGCGACAGCACAGCGGATAGGGCATTTGCCCTGCATATGTCCAGCCCAGGTTTGATTCCTCCGTCCCTCTCAGAGAGCCCGGCAAGCTACCAAGAGTATCCTGCCCACATGGCAGAGCCTGACAAGCTACTCGTGGTGTATTCAATATGCCAAAAACAGTAACAAGTCTCACAATGAAGACGTGCCCACTCCAGCAAATTGATGAACAATGGGATGACAGTGCTACAGAGCTACTGCTCACTTGTTAGAAGAAATACAAACTTTTGCTACCACTTAGGTGGAACCAGAGGGTGCGATGTGAAACAAAATAAATCAGAAGGAGAACAAATCTGGATGATCACATTCATATTGTGATATATAAAGGAAGGGAGGGATGGATGGAGGGAGGGAGGGAGGGAGGGAGGGAGGGAGGGAGGGAGGGAGGGACAGAGAGAAAGGAAGGAATGAGGGAGGGAAGGAGGGAGGGAGGGAGGGAGGGAGGGAGAGAGGGAGGGAGGGACAGAGAGAAAGGAAGGAAGGAGGGAGGGAAGGAGGGAGGGAGGGAGAGAGGGAGGGAGGGAGAGAGGGAGGGAGGGAGGGACAGAGAAAAAGGAAGGAATGAGGGAGGGAGGGAAGGAGGAAGGAAGGGGGAGGGAGGGAGGGAGGGAGGGAGGGACAGAGAAAAAGAAAGGAATGAGGGAGGGAGGGAAGGAGGGAGGGGGAAGGAAGGAATGAGGGAGGGAAGGAGGGAGGGAGGGAGGGAGGGAGGGAGGGAGGGAGGGAAGGACAGAGAAAAAGGAAGGAATGAGGGACGGAGGGAGGGAGGGAGGGAGGGAGGGAGGGAGGGAGGGAGGGAGGGAGGGAGGGAGGGAGGAAGGAAGGAGGAGGGAGGAAGGGAGGGAGGGACGGACAGATGGACGGATGGACGGACAGAGAAAAAGAAAGGAATGAGGGAGGGAGGGAAGGAGGAGGGAGGGAGGGATGAAGGAAGGAAGGAAGGAAGGAAGGAAGGAAGGAAGGAAGGAAGGAAGGAAGGAAGGAAGGAAGGAAGGAAGGGAGGGAGGGAGGGAGGGAGGGAGGGAGGGAGGGAGGGAGGGAGGGAGGGAGGGAGGTTGAGAGTTAGTAGAGCTGGTAGGGCCCTTGTCTTGCATGCAGTCAAACCCAGTTTGAACCCTGGACCGAATTTCATACAATCTCCGAGCACTACCAGGAGTGCAGAGCCAGGAATAGCCCCTAAGCCTCACTAGGAGTGGTTCAAAACAAACCAAAATAAGAAATGGGAAATGGGAACTGAAAAGAAACCCTTGGACGATGACAAGACAACTGAGGTCCCCGAAGGGAGAGAGAGAGAGGAAAGGGAAACAGAGTGCTCGAGAGAATGGGAAAGGACAGGACAGACATAGCCACTACAGGAAAAGGTGATAACTGAAATGACAAATACATGGAAAGCAAATGTGACAGCTACTTAAATCACTGATATAATCCAGTTAAACCAGTTTTGAATTATCTGAACACCCAAATTCCTGATGTAGGAGTATAAAATATATATAACCAAAATGTTATGTGCAAAACCTTGCAAGGCACAAATGCTTCTTGTGTTTCTGATGAAGGAGTGTACATTTAAGGAGTGTACCAGCAACCAACAGCATTTGGTTGACATATTCAGCAGTCTGGGCTTCCGTGCTGTCAGATTTCTGTGGGAATTAATTCAGTTCATCAGGACCTATCATGTTTGATCTATCTATATTAGTGGTGTTTCACAATTTCTTCATCTTACTGTCTTTGTACAGCAACACTCTCCATTTTTCAAAATGACAAACTCTCTTAATGACCCAAACTAATCAAAAAGAACACATGCTAAAAAGAACACGTGGCCACTGACTTTGGGAGAAACTCTAGCTATCAGTCTAAAGAAAGAATAGATGACAAATTCACAATGAAGCAAAGAGAAGTTTGAAAAAAAAATGCCTACTCTTTAAAACTCAGAATAGAAAAACAAACAACCCAATTTGAAAACAGGTTTGGTATTTGATTAGGTATTTCTCCAAAGAATATACACAAATAGCTAATAAACATTTTCCACTATGCTCAACATAAATAGTCATTAGGGAAATACAAATCAAAACCACAATTAAATACTACCTATCATCTACTAGGATGGCTAAAATAAAAAAGAGAATAACATGTATTACTGAGAATGCAAGGAGATTAAAACCCTCATTTATTGCTGAAAGAATTGTAAAATCGTATGAAGGCCTCAAAAAAAATAGTTTGGTAGTTTCTCAAAAATGTCAATAGTACTGCCCTATGATCATGCAGTTCTCCTCCAAGGCATGTACAAAAAAAAAAAACAAGAACATACATGTCTACCAAAACAGAACTGTACAATAATCTTTGGAACAGTATTATCCATACTAGTTAAAATGGAAACAAACCAAACATCCATCAACTAGTGAATAAATATGACTATCATTACAATGAAAAATTATGGATTAATACAATTAAAAGGAAATAATAAAACCTTCTACAACATAGACAAACCGAAGAAAACATCCAACCCCATCAGAAAATGGGGTGAAGAAAGGAACAGAAACTTTCCCAAAGAAGAGATACAAATGGCCAAAAGGCACATGAAAAAGTGCTCTACATCACTAATCATCAGGGAGATGCAGATCAAAACCATGAGATACCACCTCACACCACAGAGAATGGCACACATCCAAAAGAACAAAAGCAACCGCTGTTGGAGAGGATGTGGGGAGAAAGGGACCCTTCTACACTGCTGGTGGTAATGCCAACTGGTTCAGCCCTTTTGGAAAACAATATGGACGATCCTCAAAAAATTAGAAATTGAGCTCTCATTTGACCCAGCAATACCACTGCTGGGAATATATCCCAGAGAAGCAAAAAAGTATAGTCGAAATGACATCTGCACTCATATGTTCATCGCAGTGTTATTTACAATAGCCAGAATCTGGAAAAAACCCGAGTGCCCTAGAACAGATGACTGGTTGAAGAAACTTTTGTACATCTATACAATGGAATACTATGCAGCTGTTAGAAAAAAGGAGGTCATGAACTTTGCATATAAGTGGATCGGCATGGAAAGTATCATGCTAAGTGAAATGAGTCAGAAAGAGAGAGACAGATATAGAAAGATTGCACTCATCTGTGGAATATAGAATAACAGAGTAGGAGACGAACACCCAAGAATAGTAGAAATAAGTACCAGGAGGTTGACTCCATGGCTTGGAAGCTGGCCTCACATTCTGGGAAAAGGACAGCTCAGATAGAGAAGGGAACACCAAGCAAAATACGGTTGGAGGCCATGCGGGGGAAGGGTGATGCGGGCTGAATGTAGACTAGAGACTGAACATAATGGCCACTCAACACCTTTATTGCAAACCACAACACCTAATTAGAGAGAGAGAACAAGAGGGAATACCCTGCCACAGTGTGTGTGGGGGGGAGGAGATGGGATTGGGGAGGTGGGAGGGATGTTGGGTTTATTTGTGGTGAAGAATGGGCACTGGTGAAGGGATGGGTTTTCAAACTTTGTATGAGGGAAACATGAGCACAAAAATGTATAAATCTGTAACTGTACCCTCACTGTGACTCACTAATAAATAAATTTTAAAAAATATATGTGAAATGGGCCAAGGAAACAGTTCAGTAACTAAGACACTGGCTTCTCATGTGGCCAACCACAGCTTGAATCCACAGTACCACACATGGCCTGAGCATGAGCCAAGAATAATAGCTCCTGAGCACTGCTGGGCATGAGGTGTGTTCCCCCGACCCCCACCCCCACCTCTCTCTCTCTCTCACACACACACACACAAACACACACACAAATAAAACAAAACATAAAAACACTGATAAGTGAAAACAAATCAATCACAATTCCATTTAATGGAAAATGAAAGTATTAGGGGGAAAATCCATAAAAATAAGAAATTAGTGATTTCCAGTGGATGGGTATGGGGGGTGGAGGGGTGGCGAGTGATTGCTAAGGGCACAAAAGCTCCTTTCTGTCATGATGAAAATGTTCTAGGATAGTGCAATACTCTGCAAACATAGTCAAACCACTGAATGGTACATCACAAAGGGTGAATGCTGTGGTATATAAATTCATCTGAATAAAAGAAACTGCTATCCCATGACACTGGAGTTAATGAGAGCCAGGGTTCCATGACTCCATTCCATGGGCACTCACTGACAAGAATACCGACAGGAAAAGCTTAAGCCTGAACAAGTTTCTAATTTTTAATGTCATCACAGGCTTGTTCTCACATCCTTAAATTTATTTGCCATTTTAAACAGAGGACACAGGGCTAAGAGATGCTCTACTGGGTGTCACAGACTTTTGCATGCCAGAGGCCCAGTTTCAATATCTAACCTAACACAGTCTAGTCTCCTGAGCACCCCCAGAAATGAGTCCCAAGAACCAAGTAAGGAGCAACCTCTGAGTATTGCTGGGTGCATCTCCAAATCATGCACACACAATAAAACTACATACAGATAACATCTGCCTATTCATAAAGCGGTGCATGATTGCCTAGCATGCACTAAATTCAGAGTTCAACCCCTGGAATCACAAAAGACATAAGGAGGCATGCTCTACAAATATTAATTTTTACACTCAAACAAAACTATCTGTGAAGTAACTCAGTACCAACTCTACTCTCCGGAGGAGAAATGGGGTTAGTATGTTTTTCATCCATTTTCTGAAAAAGAGAAATTATGTTCCAAAAAAATTATTCCAACGCACCTCTACCATCATCTACACTCACAATGTCTGTGTTCATTCAGTTACACACAGAGCAAAACAAATTCATTATGGAAATGAATTGGCCAAAAATCACAGCCCAGAGGTAAGAGCTGGCTTTTACCTCTTACTAAATCCAGCAGTTCCATCTTTCCAAAAACATCTTTAACCCCAGTGGCTTGTTTTCCCCTGGTGGTCTGAAGATGGCAGCGGGCTCTCTCGTTTCATGAAATATAAAAATGAAAGTTTCCTTACCCCAAATCCCTTCCAGTTGATTGGGCCAAGAGAGACCATATACCCATCCCAGAATTAATTCCTGTGACCAAAGAATTCCATGGACAGACTGGCAAAGAACTACTAGGAGCCTAGTTAGGAAGTTGAATTTTAATGTCTGCCTTTCACAGTTTCAGGGATGCAGGGGTGCTCCTAAGTGGTCTTCAGGAAACCCAGAGGCCCATCCCAGCAATTCTCAACCAACTATAAATAGTTCGATATAAGGGGCCTGTTGTGCCAGGGATAATCCAAACACCCCAGCAACACTTGAGGGCCTCCAGAGCCATCCCAGAAATTCTTGGGGTCCATATGATGCCAAAGATGGAATCAGAGTTAGCCGCATATAAGGCATGTGTCTTAACACCTGTACTAAATTTTCTGTGTTATTTATTTATTTCTATCAGGGACCAAACCCAGGTCTTCATGTAAAGTATGCACTCTACCACTGAACTACAATCTTGGCCAACACTTATTATTTTAAAAAACTGACTGCCACTCCGCTACAGATTTTTATAACCCTTTAATTGGTCACATCTAGCAGTTTAAGAACCACTGGCTTGGGCTAGTTGGAGATCAACAGGTTTGGCTCCAGTCAAATTCTTAAAACAATCCCATAGTTGTACAATGAAGCATAGATGAAAGGGCTATGGAGGATTCAACTGCCACAGCTTTGCACCACAGTACATGACATGGTGTTATAAAGGCAGTATTGGACAATCCACAGGATAGACAGAGAAAACAGATTTCTGTCTTCTCATTTTGAAATAAGTTTTCAATATAAAGTCACATTCAGGCACTGTTCAGAGATATGGATTGTCTACAAAATACCAACAGAATAAAATCATCAGATATATTTAAAATGGGCAGTGGATCAGCATGGAAAGTTTCATGCTGAGTGAAATGAGTCAGAAAGAGAGAGACAGACATAGGAAGATTGCACTCATCTGTGGTATATAGAATAACAGAGTGGGAGACTAACACCCAAGAATTGTAGAAATAAGTACTAGGAGGTTGACTCCATGGTTTGGAGGCTGGCCTCACATTCTGGGGAAAGGGCAACTCAGAGAAGGGATCACCAACTATAATGTAGTCGAAGGCCATGCGGGGGAAGGGTGTTGAGGGCTGAATGAGGGCTAGAGACTGAGCACAGTGGCCACTCAACACCTTTATTGCAAACCACAACAGCTAACTAGAGAGAGAGAACAGAAGGGAATGCCCTGCCACAGTGGCAGGGTCGGGTGGGGGGAGATGGGATTGGGGAGGATGGGAGGGACGCTGGGTTTACGGGTGGTGGAGAATGGGTACTGGTGAAGGAATGGGTTCCCGAACTTTGTATGAGGGAAGCATGAGCACAAAAGTGTATAAATCTGTAATTGTACCCTCACGGTGATTCACTAATTAAAAATAAATAAATTAAAAAAAAAATAAAATAAAATTCTTATCCAACGCACTGTAAAAAAAAATGGGCAAAAAGAAAAGTATGTAGGAAAGATACCATTGGAGACTTGGCAATGGCGAAAGACAAGCTTCTCTGATCACAAATGGGGCAGGGTGGCACTGATATCTAGTAATCTGAGGCCAGAGGTGCTGCCAAACATCTTACAATGCACAGGGAGTTCTTCAATCTACAAAGAATTCCCTGGCTCAAGCACCCACAAGTACCTCCACCAAGAAACTTTGTAAAGAGTATCACCACCACTGGTCCTGTAGATCCATCTAAAGTACAAATGCTACTCAACAGTAGAATAGTCTACCCCAGTCTGAGTGAGAAAACAGAAAGAGTGTGAGTAAGAACATACTTTATTCAGGGTGGCAGCCATTCTCATTCCAAAGGCAAATTGACTTTTAAAAAGTTTCTGCTGTTGTTTGCTTTTTGTTTGGTAGATACACCAGATGCATCGAGGCCATTCCGGACTCCATGCTCAAGATCATTCCTGATGGTGCCTGGGGAACCACATGCAGTGCCAGGGGTTGACTCCACACCCTCTGCATGCAAAGCGTGTGCTCAGCCTCTCACCAGCCCTTGTGGGATTCTTTTTAAAAAGAAGTCTAGGCCTGGGGTGTAGCTTGGAAGCAGAGCACAAGTTTCATTTGTATGAGGCCCTAATTTTATCCCACACACACACACACACACACACACACACACACACACACACACACAAATGTCTAAAAGTCAGCTTGCTACCACTTCTCTATATAAGACAATTATTTAATTAAAGGATCAGTGCACATCTAGGGCTTGAAGCATTGGCTGGAGCTGGTGCAATGAAAGCAACTGAAGAACTGAGTAGCTGAAACCATAAAACATTGTTTCTATGTCAAGGCAAGAGGACTAAAGAACTTTTTTGTTTATTTTGGGAGTGGGGTAAAGCCGGGGCTTCAATCAGCTCACTCCTGGTAGTGCTCAACAGAGCACAGGCCACGCCAGGGACTGAACTGGAGTGAGCAGCATGCAAGGCAAGTGCCGTAAGCCCTGCACTGTCTCTCCGACCCCAGAGAAGGGATTTCTTTCAAGGCTCTCCAGGTCAGGATACTGGAATAAGGCAGGTTTCTTCCTTCTGGTCATTGTCCATGTAGTATCTGTAGTATTTTTGCTTTATTTTTTAGAAACCTCATCTAAAAACGTATTTTTCCATCTAAAGAGGATCGAAATCATTTCAATTACTCCAAACTAACAGCTCATAGCATAGGAATCTCTCCCTTTTGCCACATCTGTAATTACATTCCTACTCTTAACAGTATCTCAAGGGTAGGGAAAAGGGAGTAAGAGGAGTCTCCTCCAACTTTTCCCCGAATAAGACAAAACAAAGCCTTCTCATCTGCTCTACCGTCCACACCCCACCCCGGCAGCAGCAGCCAGCAGGCCGCTCCTCCAACAGGTCAAGTTCCTTCACCAGCGTATGGGCCACAGCCCCACTCTGAGAACCAGCATCTTTACACTTATTCCCTCTGCTGAAATATTTTTCACCTATATCATTACATGATTTCTCCTTTTCATTTAGGTCTGATCCTAAGTATCTTGACCTTAGAGAGGGTTTTTCTGACAACTCAAAACTAAATATACTCTGTATTCATTCTCTACCGCAGCAAATTTCCTATTATTTTTATCTATTCTGCTCCTTTTAAACAGCTTCCATTGTTTAGATAATTTTCCATCTCATAATTCCTGCCACCTGAAGATTAGTCAGAAATTCATTTTTTCCCAGTCTCTCTTGCAAACAGGAAGCAGGTATGTGACCTATGCCCAATCAATCAAACAAGTTCCCATGCTACTTCAACTAGAAAGCAAGTAGAGGCACCATATGAATTTCATCCGAGCAATAAATTTTTTCAGAAGCAGAAATGCATTCTGAAAGAAGACTCAGAAAAAGACCATGCAAATTCTAATACCTGTTCTCAATTACAAAAGTAGATGAATCTCTAAGGCCTAGTAGTGTAGTGTTGGTATTGCTCTTGACTGAGTAGACTACAAAATTTTTCCTCTGACTTCTCCCGAAAGTTTCTGAGCTACCTAAAATCCTTCAAAACTGTTTTTTCAAATTGTTTGTTTTGCTATTTAAACTTACCAAAGTGGGTTTTGCCATTTGCAACTAAGATTCATTCTTCATAAATATCTTTTAGAACTTTACTATCTGATATTTCCTTGTTATTTATTTATTAGGTCATTTATTTATTAGGTCATCTCTCTCCACAATTTAAACCCTGTACCCAAGGACACTGTCAATCTCGTTCACTCCTGCACACCCAACATTTAGAATAGGGTTGTACACAAGAGACGCTCAATAAGAACTTTTAAAAATAGTCCTATAAGTACACTGAAGAAACAATTGGAAGAAATTTAAAATATCAGTACTACCATGGTTAATCACTACAAGAGATCAAAGTGAGGTGAATAAGTCAGTGAGGATTGGTGAGGGCGAGAGCACTTGGATATTGGAACACCGGGCTGTGATCCATCTCTTCACAGGAAGCAGAAGGGAAAATACACAGCTCCTAAAGGATGGAGGAAATGAATGGTACTGGGAAAGAATGTGGCAGGCCCAGAAAACTGGGACTGAGAAAAACCTGTGCTGACTTGCTGGGAGATACCTTAGATCTGTAAAATAGGCAAGATTATGAATGGCTTCAAATGCAGGGTCGGGGGGTGCTGTACTTGATGGTGCTTCAAGAACACTAATCTCAATGATCATTTTCATGTACTCTTTATTCTACATATTATCTGCTGTCACAAACTATAACAGCTACCCACACATTTTCTACAGCACTCCCTCTTGGAATACTGAAGCTCTATATTTATCTTCTCAAGCTGAGACTACTATTCAAAGAGACTCTTATCATTAATCCTTCCAGAACCAAGGGAATACCCAATTTAAAGATAAAAATCCATTACCGAAAGGTTTTTTTATTTCCCAACTTCAGCCCCAAAGTCAAGTTTTTTATTTTTCTCAATTCCATTTGCCCTCTGGTCTACTAGAATATTACACTGGCACCAGGTATTAGAACTTTAATGAATTTTATTTTATCTTGTAATAAAAAAGAGAGTTACTCAGGACACAGAAAGGTAATTTTATAAGCTAATTCTTCAGAAAAAAGTTTTTTTCAGGAGGGCCAGAGTGATAGTACAGCAGTGCTTGCATTTGATCCCGGAATCCCATGTGGCCCCCAGAGTATGGCCAGAGTAATTCTTGAGTGCAGAGCCAGTAGTTGCCACTGAGCATCAGTGAATGTGGCCCAAAACCCAAAGACACACACAAACAATCTTATAACAACTATGAAAGGCGGTACATAATTATATTTTTAACATTTTTATACAATTTCAAAAGGGATCTCTGCATGCCATTGGTTTTGGAAAGGAATTTAAGAGTAATTATTATGATTAAATTTATCATATGTGCACATCTTTTGCAATAGAAATCCTCCATCTTTGTAGGGGCACCCAGAAATGCTGATGAGGCCAGTTGCTGGCTGTGTGGCCTGATGTTCTGGCACATGAGTCCCATGCAGTACCCCTAAGACCAGCAGTGCTGGGAAACATGAGGTAAGGACAGGGCAGTGACAGGGGCAGAGGATGATCTATACCAAGAATTGAACTCAGGATCTCAAGTGTCACAGGCATACACTCCAGCCTCATGTTGAGCCACCTCCCCAGCCCCCAACCCCTAAAGCTATTTATATCACAAAATAAATGTGCCAGCACAAGATTATTGCTTAAAAATAATAATAATTTCTAAAATGCTTACAGCGACAGAAATGGGAAACAAAGTAAATGTTAATCAACAAGATATCAGAAACAAAGGTACAGCTATAGCAAGGAATGATTTATTATATAATGGTATATTTTGTTCAGCCATTAAATGACTTGGTGATCATCTAATTGGCATTCTGATAATTATTACTGACTGAGAAATCACAAGATGATGGAAAGAATACAGAAAATGATCCAATTTTGTAAAACAGAATATGAAAAGAAAAGATGGGTGAACATACAGAGGAGATAGTATGTTGAAAGGGAGGCAAAAACAAGATAGGATGATTACAGACGGGGAAATTATGGGAGAACTATGCTACACAGTTACTTCAGAGCAAATGGGAAATGAGAGATATGGAATTAGGCACTAAGACAGGAAAAACTATATATTCAGAGTTAGTAAAATACTAATTATCTAAGAAATTAGTATTTAAAAATAAAAACTATGCAAATTTAAAAGGCAATTAGAAACAGCTTAGCTACCCTTCCAGATCATCCAGACTCATTTTTGTACACCAATACCTATATTGTATAATAAAAATGGACAAGGGTTGGTATTTCTTTTCCAAAGATTCATTTATTTAAGACACTGAGTACCTATATTGTGCAATAAACATGAACCAGGGTAGGTATCGCTTTTCCAATAAAAGATCTAGGAATAAAAAAATCCATCTAATGCCAAGGATGCCCATTTCTAATGCTGATCTAATAAGAGAAAATTCTTCCATAGATTTGGCTGAAATGTCCTTTTCTATAGGGAAAAGTAGTGAATCTAATCTAACCTTCATTTATGTAATTGTGTTCAGGTTATTTTCAGGGCTAATTTTAGCAATATTTACATATAACTCCCTATATTGTATACACAATACACAGTCGTTAAAATATCCCTAATTTGAAAGCAGAGAAGCAGACTTAAGGGATTTCATTGTTAAAAATGACAAGCTGAAAGGCCAGAGAGATAGTACAGGGGTCAATGCCTTGTCTTGCATGCTGCTCCCCAGTTCTAATTCCTGACACCAAATATGCCCCACCAAACAGTGCCAGGGGACACTCCTGGTCACAGAATCAGAAATAGCCTCTGAGTTCTAACTGGTGTGGCCCCAAAGAAAAATAAAAAAGACAAACTGAAAAATACTGAAACTCAGATACAAACACTTCATTTTCCTAATACATAAAACTCCTAACAAATCACAAAGAAACACCAACATCATAGAAGAGTTAAGGTATAGGAGTTTTAATGTACAGCAAAAAGAAATGAGTTTTTTTTAAGATGTTCAACTTTACTCAATGCAAATTAAAGTTACACTGCTATAACAATTTTTCACCAGACATAGATGATTCAAACGTTTAGCAACACAATGTGTTGGCAAAGATGTAAGAGAAACTAATTCTCAAACCTTCTGTGTTCAGGAATTTATCCATTAAAATCATACTGGAGCAACAGTGAGTGAACGCAGAGGATATTCACTGTAGCCGTGAAAACAACAGCAAAACTTGAAATAAATGTGTAACAGAGAGAACTGATTTTTTTGAGAAGTATTGAACATCTAAACACATATATCCAAACAGTACAAACTATGTAAACAGCAGATAACAACTATAAGAAGGCAAGAGTTTTTTTAAGTATTTTCCACCACTAAGTCTACAGATGGAATAATGTGATTTTTGAAAATGCTTTAGAAGGATCTAAGCATTTTCACTAAAGTGGCAAAAGCTCTACAGAAGGCATCTCAAATGGAGCTAGAGGTGTTGTCTTGCATGCAGCCAACCCAGGTTCAATGGCTAGAATCCCTTCCCCAATTGTGCTGTTACCTGTGAATTCATCTGAATACTGCTGAGGTAATAACTGATTCTGTTCACAAAGTACAGAAAGATCTTCAGGTGACTATTGGACTTTCTCCTATTTTCCTGAAATGTATTTCAAGGGAAAAAGAATGTTTAGTTCTTGTTTTGTTTTGCTTTTGTAGAACGGCAATTGATCCCAGGACCTCACGCGTGCAGGGCAAGTGTGCAATCACTGTGCTACTTTGAAAATTGTATTATAAATGCAAACAAATAAATGGCACCATTCTTTGGAATATTGTATTGTCATTAGTTGTTCATAACAACTTTATTAAATAGTTGGTTTAGTTCTAAACAGAAACAAACTGTAGTTTTATTTTGCATGTAAAGACAAACTATTCTTTTATCAATAGTAAGATAAATTCCATTAAAAACTGTCTGGAATGGTGAAGGGATGGGTGTTGGAACATCTATGACTGAAACCCAGTCATAAACAATATTGTAACTGTGTATCTCACAGTGATTCAATTTAAAAAAGAATTTTAAAAAATTTAAATAAAAAAAGTCTGAAAGACATAAAACTGTTTAATAGGTTTCTCTGGGCATCATTTTCTACTTCCCTTTCTAAAAATATTAGTTTTGGGGCCACGCCCAGCTATGTTTAGTGGCTACTACCATCTCAAAGTTAAGGGCGACTCCTGGAGATGCTCAGGGACCAAACCAAACCTGGGCCTCCTGCATGTACAGCATATGCTCCAGCCTATCGCACTAGCTTTCTGTTCCCCGTGTTTTCTTTTGTTTTTCCATTTTTCTGTATACCTTAATTTTCTATTTTTGCAATAGAAGAAAACTTTTATTGATGACCAACTTTGTCACTGTATATATCTCACGGTAATTCAATAATTTTTAAAAACAAAGACGAAAGCTTTTAAAAGTGTATAAAAGTCATAATGAAATTTTCTAAATAAAAAAGCATGACATGATCAGAAAATTAAGTTTATCTTAATTTTAACTAAATCCCTACACCTTCCCTTAAAATTTACTATGAATCATAAATTTCTCTGAAAAAGAAAGTCTTAGTAAAAAAAACTATAGACGATAAGGATTTTCTGGCAACGAAGTGAAAGAAATTAAGCTTTTTGTATAAGTAGGATTTTTTCTCCAATGTCCAAAATCTTAAAAAAAGAAGTAACACAATTTTAGTTAAAATGCCACTCAAGAAAGAAAAATATACTTATTCTGCATTTCTTAATTGTATGCAAGAAAGAAGTGAGAGCTTTCTGTTCAAGCTATTCTTATTTCTGATATTTATTAATCAAATCCTAAAACAAACAAAAAGGATTATTAACTACTCCCAAAAAAGGAAAAAATTAACTATGTGCTTTCAATATAGGACTTTACCTGCAAAGAAAATACTTGCTTTCTTTTTTCTTTTTCTGTTTTTGACCCCCAAAATTTGAATGTTAAAAATTAAAACTGGCAATAATAACAATTCAAATTTGATTTAATGTAATGGAGGAGTAAATTCCCTAAATACATAGAAAAGTGGGGAGGGGAAGTCAGTAAGACCACAAGGGGGGGGAAAAAAAATCCCTAGCTTGTGAGATATATATATGCCTTTAAATACATTAGGTCAGTATGTTAACTTGGTCTATAAATTTGAATAATCAAGGAATATCTAATAAACCCATTACGATCTTCAAATATACAAATTCCATTTTCTCACTAGTTGTTATAGATCTTTAATGACACAATAATATATTGTGAAAATAAAACACAAGAAAACATATATTTACTTAACCCCTGAGTATCACTGAATTCTTCCTAAGGAACTTTGGTGAACAGTGATGTCAAGTTAGAATCTCCAAAACCAGGTCCAAAGTGATTTGTTTATATGTACTGCAGATATTTTCATTTCAACCAAAAAATGGTTCTTATATAGGCTCGAAAGCATTATGTCCATAGAACCTTTATGTCCACCAACAAAAAATCTGAAATCACAATACTGCTTTTATACAGCAAATTAGTCAGGTGCAGAGAATAGTCATGAAGAAAAAGTTCCTGATCTAAAGGAGGAGATATGAGAGGAGGACAATTAATTACACACAAACAAAAATGTTAGAAGTGCTTAGAAAAATAAATAAGAGAAATGAAGACAGGGAGCAATGAGCACAGGAGGAAGGGGAATTTATACTGGGGAGAAAGACGGGGAAAGATCCTCAAGAAGACAAGAGAGATGAGAAATAAGCAAACCGCATTTCTTCAGAAGAACTATCCTAATTAAGAAAGTCAAATATGCAGATGAGTTATGAGGTGGGTGAATGTCTGTCACGTCTGAAGAACAGCAAGGTGGGAAGTATGACAAGAACGAGAGAAAGGAGAGAAAAAAGTTGTGTCAGGGATGTAGCAGAATGCTCAACAGCACGAGCTGGAACTGACTACTAGCGAGATGTAGAAAGTCATACATTCTAGAACTTTCAATCCCATAGTGCATGTAATAACACTGTGACAGGCAAACACTACAACTCAGGGCCTTTCACTCTCAGCAGAGCTGGTTTCTCTGCACAGTTCTACTTGTAGGTCATATAAATACTTCATCTTCCGCCTGACACTGCTCTCCCTGACTGAGTTCTGACAATAGAAAACAAAGGACAAAAGGACATGAAGGGCTACTCTGATTTGAATCAGTATGGACAAGAGTTACCAAGATTCCTACCTGCGAGTAACAATATCTAGCTTTAATCTAAATATGTCATTTCTACATCCAAATGAAGACCACAGGTTGGACTTATAAAGAGTTGCAAATAGCAAAGAAAAAGAATCCTACACATACATTATATATCTTCAACTAGTAACTGTTTCATTTATCATTTAAAATAATCAACATATACTTATTGAAATTCTGATATATATACATATATATATGGGCTGGAGCGATAGCACAGCAGATAGGGCCTTTGCCTTGCACTCAGCCAACCCAAGTTCGATTCCTCTGTCCCTCTCAGAGAGCCCACCAAGCTACTGAAAGTATCCCGCCCACACGGCAGAGCCTGGCAAGCTCCCTGTGGCATATTCGATATGCCAAAAACAGTAACAAGTTTCATAATGGAGACATTACTGGTGCCCACTCAAGCAAATCAATGAACAACAGGACGATAGTGTTACCATGCTACATATATCTATATATATAGATATATACATATATATAGATATGTATAAGCAGCACTGGAAGGGATATAGATATGGATACACACACACAGTATAATTCAAGTCTTCAACTTCAAAAAGTTACATACCCTCTAAGCTGATTCATCCACCTGAAACCAAAGTCCTGGAGACAGGGTTACCTGACATTGAAAAGCTGCTAAGATGAAACATCATAACCCTTTTATACCTATTTTGCAGTGCCTACCTTGCAGAAGCAGTAAATAAGTTTTGCAAGGAATAAGCAAAACTCAGAAACACACACCCTTGTTCCTGCTTCCCTTTAACCCTCAAATCAGCCAGAAGCATCTAAAATACATGAAAAATGTATGTCTTAGAATGAAATGCACAGAAAAGAAAACGCATTATCATCCTGTTTACCCCTGTTTTTTCTCAACAACTCCATCCTGTTCGATACAAAACTTACCACCTTTTTTTTTTTCAGTAAATAGATAAGACAGAAGTTTCAAGCCCTTCCTTCTGCCTGTATAAGTATTCCCTGAGCCACAGGGCAGGGAGGCAGTTGGGCATTGCTCCTGCCTCCACTGTGCTCTGGGCAGCAACCAGAGCCTCCTCTACATCGAAAGCTAATTGTGGGCAGTCTGGCTTTTTTAGGCACTAGGCAGCAGCCCCTGTTACACTTCACATATATAAAAAGACACAGAGTCAAGGCAGAAAAACTCGAAAGTAGTTGTAGGGCTAATGATATTCTGTAAGCTGGGGGCAATGGGTGCAGCAAGGAAGTGACCACTGAAGAGGGGACATCTGAATCAGGCTTGGAAGGATGAACAGAATGAAGTTGTGAGAGAGGGAAGAAAGGGACAAGATCTGGAAAGTGCCAAGTGTAAAGAATAAAGGTCAGAAGGCACCAGGGGAAGACAGGGATTCGCCTACCCAAGTCACTCAGGAGAACAATTCAGGAGGAGATAAAGTTAGAACTGTAACAAATGGACACACATTTGAGTACCCAATTCCAACATTCACTAGTGTGGACAAGATATATAGACCCTTCCAGCCTCTATTTCCTCAGTCATGGCAATTACAATACCTATTTTATAGGACTAAATACAATAAAACCATATGTATATGGTGCTTCACAAAGCTAAGAAGCTAATAAGCAGCCACTGTATATAATGGGAGTTTAATTAGATGGACTGGAGCATAATTAGGGATGGCCCGGAGCATCGGAAGAAGGAATCTGCACTACTATTAAATCCTGGAGGCAGTGTCCTCTGTCACAACTCAGCTGCTGCTGAAGTGAAAAAGCAGCCATTGACAATACGTAAATGAACAGGGCAGAGTCTCGATAAAACTATAAAAATAAATATGTGAATGAGTGGAGCAATCTTGCTCTCTTTCTTTAGTGATAGATAGATAGATAGATAGATAGATAGATAGATAGATAGATAGATAGATAGATAGATAGATAGATAGATAAAACAAAAACCAAGCAGCAGTGGCCTCTGGTATGATTTGCAAATTCCTGTCCTCTATCAGGGGGAAGTAAAACCGACTGGCAAGACAAGAGTTTGCAAAGCTGTATCACAAGCTTTCCCTGAAACTGTGCTTTGTTTACAGGAAGAAAATTCTTATGAATCATGATCTTCACATACCTGAGAATGTCCATTTCCCTGGCATGAACAGGTCACATCACCAATACCTAAGACAGAGCAGGAAAACACTCTCCCTTACATGGTTGTTATGACATAACAGGGGATGTGTTAATCTACATGGGCAAAATTTACAAGATGACCTGCAAAAGTAAAATACCATGTTTTAGCAACTTTAGCGATAGAGAAAACCAAACCTCATTAGCGTCACACTTCACATATATCACATTAAACTAATTCAGAAAAATGTCAAGTTGGTTGAACTTCCTATGAGAGCTGTTCTTTTCCATGCAACCTCGTTATCTACAACCAATCATTCGCAACCTGCCAAATCTCTAAGAGGCCAAGTAATTAACTACTTGAGTTAAGAGGAGTTCTTTCTGGTCCATTATGGGCTAGAACACAGGTTGTATACCAATACAAGTGGTCTAATCAAGTCAGTCTGGGGTGTAATATCCCTTAGCCTAGAGCCTCGGCAAAAGTATCCCTGCTCTGAGAGTCCGTCACCCAGCTGGCTTCAGTCTCATGTTGGCTACCAGGTGCTCAGTAGCAGGCTGGAGCAAAGAGCCAGCCCACAAGGATCAAGCAAGTGCCTTTTTAAAACTAATCTTAAGAAGTTCCTCTACATGGCTTTGCGAAGTAAGCAAAAACCATGCCAAATAGTAAAAAAGGCACTTACTTGACTCCCACAGGCCAGCTCCACACTCTAGCAGCTAAGATGTCACTGGCATGGTACATGGAGGGTGAGGAGGAAACGATATCTTGCCAACCACTGTAGGAATGGTACAGAAAGACCTAAAAGAATAGAAAAAAGTAAAGTCAATGTCAAAGTTGAGCCTCCCTGTGCCTACTGCAGTGGGGAGCTCAGCATCTCCTGCCAAAAGAAAAGAAAGAAAAAGAAAAGGAAAGAAGGTCCTTGAAGGATCCTGTTTAGGCCATTCTTCGGCTGCTACTGCTAGAGTGGCTCTCAGAACACAAGTGAAAAACCCCATAGAGAATGTGAATTATAACCCAGAATAAGTCCAGGTTGATTATGAAAAAAATTGAAACAGAGATTTTTCTCTGAGAAAGAAAGCGTGGACCAATAGCAATATAGATAGCAAAAAAGAATCCCTCATACACCAATACTTTTACAAATAGTTTCAAAGAAAGGAAAAATATTCATTCCCATCTCTATGCTTTCAGCATTTATTTTAAAAAAAAAGTAGAACCCTAATAAACTGAAAAATAAATGCATATGTTTCATTTGACAATGTTGATTTACAAAGCTATACCCATTTTTGGGGTATAATTTCCATAGCTATCAGAACATATGAGACACAGCAAAAACAGAGCAGGCATAGCAAAAAGAGAGATATCCATAGCAACACAGGCTTACATCAAAAAAGGAGAAAACTATGCTAAGCAATCTAACCTCACATCTAAGGGACAAAGAAAAATAATAAATAAAACCTAATGTCACAGAAGGAAGAAAATGATCAAAATTGTGCAGAAATAAGTGAAATGGAACTAAAAAGCACAACCCAAATATCAATGAAACCAAGAACTGGTTCTTCAAATATATAACAAATTTAAGAAAAATAGCTAGACTAAGGGGCTGGAGTGATAGCACAGCGGGTAGGGCGTTTGCCTTGCACGCAGCTGACCCGGGTTCGATTCCCAGCATCCCATATGGTCCCCAGCACTGCCAGGAGTAATTCCTGAGTGTAGAGCCAGGAGTAACCCCTGAGCATCGCTGGGTGTGACCCGAAAAGCAAAAAAAAAAAAAAAAAAAAAAACTAACTAGGCTAAGAAAAAAGAGCCCTAAAATATTGAATCAGAAAATAATGGGGGAAGTTACAACAGATACTACCAAAATACAAAGGATCGTATGAGATTATTTAAAAAAAAAAAAAACACTTTATGCCACATTAGAGAACCTAAAGAAATAAACAAATTCTTAGATTCCTACAACCTCCCAGGACTAAATCAAGAAGAAATAGGAAAGCTAAACACACCAATTACAACAAGTCTCCCCAAAGCCGACCAGTAAGGGCTCAATGGCACACACCTGCCTTTCGAGCATAGGGCGGTAAGGGCTGGGACATGCTCAGAGGGATGCGTTTTGCACACAGTTTGAGGCGCAAAACCACCTGGCCCCCGACCACCAGACGAGAGGAGCTCCACCCCAAGCTGTGGGGCCGTAAGTCTGGACCCAGTAGGGAGCCAGGTTCTGGCAGCTCTGCCATCCAAGCTAGCTGGTGCCACAGCAGAAATCGATCCCCAGTGCACCACAAGCAGGTGTGTGCAAGCACCACAGCTAGAGTGTGTGACCCCGGGCAAACTACATGCCTAAGTGTGAGTCCACAGCCAAGCATGTTGCCCCCAGTTAGCGCTTGATCAGAAAATGTGCAAATACCACAACCAAGTGTGTGGACCCCTAGTCATCAAGACAACAACAGAACAGAAAAGGGACAAGAAAGAAAATTTTTTTTAATATCTCTGACCAAATGAAAGCCCAGAATCAGACGGCTCCATTAGTGAATTCCACCAAACCCGTCAAAAATGACCATGAAAGCACTTACTTGGCTCCCACTGGCCAGCTCCACACTCTAGCAACTAAGATGTTACTGACCCATCCAGGAGAGCGAGGTAGCAACAGTATCTTTCCAACCACAGGAAGAGTTGCAGGTGCTATCCTTCTCAAGCTCTTACCCTCCCTCCCACACCACCAACAAAAATACATCAAAGAAAGAAAGGGGAGTCTTTTCCTCGTCTACAAAGTTAATATTGTCTTATTCCAAGCAAGCAGGGACATTACAAAAAGAAAACTCCGGACCAATATCCCTGATGAGCTTAAATGTGAAACTCTTCAATAAAATCTTAGTGAAGTAAGTTCATGATGTTAAAAGGATCATATACCATGACTAAATGGGGTTTATTCTGGATAACAAGGATTGAACATTTTGTAACAAATACAGTGCCTGCCCTAGAGGCAGGCTGGGTGCAGGAAGAGTGGCAGGAGGGAAACTGTGGACACTGGTGGTGGGAAATGTACCCTGGTGGGAGGATGGGTGTTGGAACATTGCTTAACTGAAACCTGACCTGAACAGCTTTGTAACTGTGTATTCCACAGTGATTCCATTAAAAAAAACTTTCAACAAAAATAATGATAAAAGGGAAATATTTCAATAGAGTAAAGCCCATAAGAAAACCAGCAGCTAATACACCTAAAGGTAAAGAAGAGAATTCCCTTCCCTTAAGATCAGGTACAAGGAGCCAGAGCGATAATACAACAGGTAGGGCATTTGCCTTGCACACAGCTGACCCAGGTTCAATCCCCAGCATCTCATATGGTTACCCAAGCATGGCCAGGAGTAATTCCTGAGTGCAGAGCCAGGAGTAAACCCCTGAGCATCGCTGGGTGTGACCCAAAAGAAGAAGAAGAAAAAAAAAGATCAGGCACAAGACCAAGCTGTGCACTGTCACCATTATTCAAATCGTGGAAACTCTAGCCACAGTAGTTAGGCAAAGAAAGAAGTCCAGTTTGGAAATGAAGAAATAAAACTAGAACTATTTGTAGACAACGTGACAATATATATAACAAACACTAAAGACTCCATTAAAAAAATATTAGAGGCAATAAATCACTACAGAAATATGTTGCATTTGGATACACAAACAAGGAACAAAACTAGAAAAAAAATCAATTAAAATCAATCCCATTTACAGTCACATCAAAAAGAATTAAATGCCTAGGGGCCGGAGCGATAGCACAGCGGGTAGGGCGTTTGCCTTGCACACGGCCGACCCGGGTTCGATCCCCGGCATCCCATATGGTCCCCCAAGCACCGCCAGGAGTAATTCCTGAGTGCAAAGCCAGGAGTAAACCCTGAGCATCGCTGGGTGTGACCCAAAAAGCAAAAAAAAAAAAAAAAAAAAAAAAAAAAAAGAATTAAATGCCTAGGAACAAATTTAACAAAAGAGGTAAAAGATTCACATGTCAAAAATGTAAATCATTGTTAAAACAGACAGAAGACACAGGAGAAGCAATCACTATCAAAATTCTAATGGTGAGCCCAGAGGAATATAAAGCTCAGGGCTTAACTGTACCAGCCTTGCAAGAGTATAGCCACAAATTCAAATCCCCAGTCCTGCATATGTGAGCACAGTTCACGAAGCTCTGCAGTCTGAGAGTCTCAGCTTCACATGTGATTTGGGGCCACACTAGAGCCAGGTGTGTTTGAGCACACAAAAAGGGTGCAATTCCCCCATGAGCACTGCATGTGTCACATCAGGCAAGCACTTGGGTGATCACAAAGCAACCTCCAGCGAGCACAACTATAACTTGTGAACCTCAACTACAAGGACTTGCCCTGGCTAGCAGATGTGCAAGCACTACGAGTCAAAGAGGGCAAAGCTGAGTGAGCATCATAGCCAATTTTACAAGCACCACAACCCCCAGCCCGCATCTGAGCTAAAAATGTGCAAGTACCACAAAGAGGAGTGTGCAGCCCCAATCACTCCAATATCACAAAAGCAATGAAGGGAAGAGGAGGCGAGTGGAAGTTTTAGAAAATAATAATAAACATCATGATATTATTTAAGGCAGTTGGACGTCACTAAAATCCATGGAGAACCACAGATTATCCCAAGAGTCAATGCAATAAGTCAAAAGAATCACACTATACTACAAAGTCATAGTAATCACTGACACTGTGGTACTGGAATGAAAATCAATGGAAAAGAATTGAGAGCCCAGAATTAATCCTCATGAGCATAAACAGTTAATTTATAATAGAGGAGTCAAGAGCAAAAATGGGTAAAGGAAAGTCTCCTTATAAATGGTGCATGCAAATGAATCACAGTGAATCACTACATCACACCTAGCACAAAAGTTATCTCAAAATAGATTAAGAATCGGATATTAAAGACGATGCAAGCCCAAAACTCCAAGTGGTCCCGGCCGCTGGAAGTCACGCCCTCGACCCACCCTCGGCGCCATCTTCATGCCACAATCCACAGAGAAGCGGCAGGCATTCTGGTGAGCAACTCGGCCTGGAAAATGCTCCGGACCCGAGTCGGGGCCAGCAACACCGGGGGGCCGGAAGGAGGAGGTGCCGCCAGCACACCTTCTCCAGATGGAACCCCGGCGACACTGGGCAGCAACTAACACGGCTCCAGGATTCGGGACTGGGACAGATCCGAGCCGCGGGGGCCACTGGAGTGGGGCAGCGCCAGCCCAAAACTCCAAGTGGTCCCGGCCGCTGGAAGTCACGCCCTCGACCCACCCTCGGCGCCATCTTCATGCCACAATCCACAGAGAAGCGGCAGGCATTCTGGTGAGCAACGCGGCCTGGAAAATGCTCCGGACCCGAGTCGGGGCCAGCAACACCGGGGGGCCGGAAGGAGGAGGTGCCGCCAGCACACCTTCTCCAGATGGAACCCTGGCGCCACTGAGCAGCAACTAACACGGCTCCAGGATTCGGGACTGGGACAGATCCGAGCCGCGCGACCTTTTCTAAAACCTGAAAACATACAATCTTTGAATGGAAAACTAATTATCAAATGCCTCCTTATTAGGGTTATCTTTTTTGGGGATATAACTTCCACAACAATAGTGAGTTTTGTGTTGAAATATGGAACTTAATCAAGGTGAAGAGAAAATAAAGTGAGGTTCATCAGTTATACAGTTGGGGTGGAGGGCGGGGGGTATACCGGGGATTTTGGTGGTGGAATATGGGCACTGGTGAAGGGATGGTGTTTGAATACGGTATAAATGAGACATAAACCTGAGAACTCTGTAACTTTCCACATGGTGATAAAATTAAAAAAAAATAAAATAAAATAAATGGAAAAAAAAAAAAAAAAGACGATGCATAAAATGACCAAAGAGAACAACAGGCAAACATTAACACTATTGGTGACCATGATGTATTTGGAAATTTGGCTCAATAGGGAAGTAAAACAAAAATAAATTTATGCAATTACATCCACACATTGAAAAAAAAAGAAACTACCATTAAATACAGCAGAGCCTGGCATGCTACCAGTGTCATATTCGATATGCCAAAAACAGCAACAAGTCTCACAATGGAGACATTACTGGTGCCCATTCGAGCAAATCGATGAACAATGCTACAGTGCTGCATTAAAACAAAAAGGGCAGCCTACTAAATAGGAGAGAATATTCACACAAAGCAATGAAATTCACACAGTTTGCACAAATAACATTCAAGCTACCTAGGAACTCATAAAACTCATCAACAACAAGCAAACATTTAAAAAAAATGGGGAGAAGAAGTAAACAGGCACATCAGCAAATATATCTTTTTTAATTTAAAATTTTTTATTTAATTTAAATTTAAGATGTGGCAAAAGATGTGTCAGGCTCCAGTTCATTCTGAAACATGTTCATTTCAGAAACAAGTTTATAAAGCTTAGAAATCTTGATGCACTAGAAAAACACAACAAATTCATTTGCCTAGCCACACAACTCTCTAGGAATTGACTCAAAATACTTGACTCAGGGTAGGAGAGAGAGGGCAGGGGTGAAGGCACACATCCTGGCCTGTTTGATTCCTGGCACTTCACAAGTATCTCCAGATGCAGCCCCAGAGACCCCAGCTCTGCAAGGTGACCCAGATAATCTCAGCTCTACATGGCCTGAGCCACGTCCTCTTTGTGGCCCTCATGTCAAACCACACCTCCACCCTAGATGGCCACAAAGTCCCAGAAGAAGCCTCTGGGCCCCCTGAGCATTACTTGAGAGGCCCAAAACACCAACCGAAACAAATCAAAATGCTTGACTTAACAAATTCAAGGGCATTCAAAGCCAGGAATAACATTTAAAAATGTGTTCTTGTTCCTGTAACACTCTTCTCTCCATATCTACACTTTTTGAGGATAAAATAACTTGTTCTTATTTTTTTAAAGTGCAGTCTTCAAGAAAAGCATAAATAGTGAAAAAAATATTTCTTACCTAGCAAAATTTCTCCTCCTTCCACTAATTGCTCATCTCACCTATGACCCCCAACCCCCACATCTCTCTCTCTACTGACCTGCAGGTACATTCCCAATGGAAGAAGTAAACAGGCAGTCCAGTTGTACCATCCTTGAGACACAAAAATCTATTCAATAAGAAAAACCATAGATAATGTAAGCTAATAAAGATAATAAAATTTGGAGATGGCCAAATAATAAATCAATAGTTTTTTAACCAAAACCTATTTATAATAAAAACTTAAAGTTTTCTACTTTAACAGTCCGGTTCAAATTGCCGAGGTCTTCATTAACTTAATTAGAAGGGAAAATTAAGTTAATAGCATATCTGGCTTTCTTGGGTACCTAACTAACATTTTCTTCTTAATTTTGGCTCGTGTACGGCTTGCCTTAGCTAAAGTCCCTTGAATGCATTTTATTTATTAGTGTTCCCCTTGCTGCCTCAGCATTTCTGGCTAACGCACTGCAACAAATCATACAGAGGTGCAAATTAAATGAAGCTCCATAATATGTATCCTGCAAAAATGTTCAAACTTTGGTCCAAAGAGATAGTACAGCATTTAAGGTGCTTGCTTCGCATGTGACCTACTTTTGTTCAATCCCAGACACTGCATATGTTCCCAGAGCACCATGAGTAGTAACCCCAGAGCACAGAGTCAGGAGTAAGCCCTGCACCACCAGTGTGCCCACCCCCTGGCAATAAAGTCCAAACCTTTATTAAATATACTACAAATGAAAGACATGCATGAAACTGAAAAGAAAAATATTTAATAAAGATTACCTTTTTAAAACAATGACAACAAAGAATATACATTGGTAAATAGCTATGTAAGACTAGTAAAATAAAATGAACAGCCCCACATTGCAAATAATTCCAAATACAAAGAAACAATAAATTAATGCCAACAAGTTCCCAGCCACAGTTTGTCCTGCACTTGAAAAATCTCTCAAACCAAGCGTTAGCATCCCAACCTCTCAGAGGCTGGTCATATTCCAGCAGATGCTGCTCTGCAGTTTGTACAAGATGCATGCATCTGTGTAAGGAAACGTTACTCTTCTCCGTCTGCTCTCAGGCAGTACA
Source organism: Sorex araneus (assembly GCF_027595985.1). NCBI lineage: Eukaryota > Metazoa > Chordata > Mammalia > Eulipotyphla > Soricidae > Sorex > Sorex araneus. The sequence continues at coordinate 118,409,768 of NC_073304.1, forward strand.
AAGGATTTTCCCAGGAATGTAATGAACAAGGGCATACCACACCAAAATAGGAAACTGACTTTATTTGAAAGTCAAAACAGCATTCCTAGTCCCACTAAAAGATGATACCGTATATTCCTCTTCCCTACCATGGCATCCCACACCCAAATGCAGATAAGAAGACTTTGAGTCAACAAAAGTCTGGTTAAACATTTATAATAGAGAATGAAATACAACAAAGCCCTTAAAAACAAATGAACTAAAACCACATGTATCAACTAGGTAGGTAATGTTTAAAGTATTAAGCAAAGGGAACAAATTGCTTAAGAGTATACAGTATACAGAAGACCTAAAGGCAGATTTTAAATGTATTTATCATAGTATGCAACGTTTAGAAATCAATCTGTGAGTCTAGCTGAAACATAAACATGTGTCTGGGGATGGTAAACACGGAACTGAGAGATTCTTTGGGGAAAGAAGGCTGGCTACCCGGCCGGGAAGGATGTGGGGACAACAGTCGCTAGAGCTGCAATGTCTCCAGTCAGAAGAAATATATTACCCTACTTGTTTTGATGACATGCTTCATAATTTTTAAAGAAGTGATTTTTCCCCTTTGGATTTTTGACTGAACACAAAGCAATTTCCGTGTGAAGGCCATCCCTCACCCACCTGCCACAGTGATGAAGGGATGGCTTTTCCAAGGGAGCATCTGAGAACCTGTTCCACGTCCTTCGTCTCCGCCGCCCCTTGGGCTCCTACTTTCTGGTGCTGTGACAGGTCCTTCAGCTCCAGGACATGGAGTCCTGCCTTGTCCTTTGAGTTTTACCGAGAATACTTGTTTTAGGTAAGAAATCTATTATAGTTACCTTTTATTTTACCTCTTTCACTGCCAAGAGTTCTCACAATCATAAAAAGAAAGCCACTATACATATTTAAAATTCACCTGATTTGTGGCACTTATGAACTTGACTCCATCCTGAATCAAATGCCAAGGCAGAATCAAGTATTAATTTTAAAGAATTGATTAGAATTGAATTATTCTAATACTTAATAAATTAATACCCCCAAGTTCTGCAATAAGAAATACCACAGTTCCGTGGCAGAACTGTACAACTGGGCCTAGGCAACATTTTATTTTGAAGCTTAAGTCAAAGATGAAAATTGAAACAAAATAAATCCATTTTCCTTGAGGTTAAAAATTCTTTTTGGGATTAAAACAAGAACAAAATAAAGAAATAAAACACAATTTTAACATAGAGACATATAATGAGACATAAACTATATCCCTGGGATTTCAAAAATTAAAAAAAAAATCTCAGTCTCACATCTATGAGACCAGAAAATCCATTTTTCCTATGAGATTCAGCAGCTTAGTCTAGCATAAGTACTCAAGGGACCATGGGAAGTGGGGCAAGAAAGAGACAGATATACTGGGAAAGGGTGGGGAGGTCACTGCTCTTGAGGCCGCACAAAGTAGTGCTCAGGGTCCCAGGGGCTCCTCCCAGGGTTCTCAGCAGAAGTTCAATACTAGGGCCAGAGGATGTGGTGCTGCTCAGGCCCTGCAGAGTCAGTGACCACCAGGGCCACTCTGACAAAGCTTGGAGGCTAAAGAGCCATATCCCGCAAGCACAGGATGCCATGTGGTTCCTGGGATTGAACCTGAGCTGGGTGTAGACGAGCATGTGTCTTAAAACTCCTATACTAACTGGTAATGAACCGGTATCGGAACACTGTATGACTGAAATCCAATCATGAACTTTGTAACTGTGTATCTCACGGTGACTCAATTAAACAAACTCCTTGCTGTCCTATCTCCCAGCCCTACTCTTCTATTTAAAAACAAACAAACAAAACCACCTCAACAGAGTGCAAATGTCTTTTCTGAATAGTTTTGGGGCCCTTGGGGAAATGCCAATTAGTGGAGCTGCTAGATCATATGGAAGACCAATTTCTAGATTTTTTAGACGCGTCCATATTGTTTTTTCAAAAGGTTGAGCCAGTCAACATTTTCACCAGCAGTGATGAGATCCTACATTCATTACAGCAGTATTCACAGTAACCAAAATCTGGAAATAACCCAAATATCCAAAAATAGATGACTGCATGAAGAAACCATGGCTCATATACACAGTGTAATACAACTTAACTATAAGTAAAGATGAAACCATGCATTTTGCTGCTACATGGATGGATCTGGAGAATATCATGATGAATGAAGTTAGGAGAAGAGGGACAGATACAAAATGAGCCCTCTCATATGTAGGGTATAAAAAACATAAATGCCCAAAGGCAACAGAAACTGAGAAAGTCTTAAGGAAGAAGCATTATCACTGTAAGTGGGGAAAGAAGCAAACTGGATGCAGAAGGAAGGGAAACTGAGAGCCTGGTGAGGGTGTGGTACTGGAACGTTTTGTGCATGAAGCTCCACCATTATCAATATTGTAAATCACAGTGCCTTTTAAAAAAAAGCTATACGGACATGCTGACAGCCTGGGCTTGAGTCTCAGCAAAGGCTTATGAACCACTCAGGGAAGGCAGGGTAAACTGTTCATGAAGATCTCAGAGAGGGACGCAGATGCTCTGGTGACAGGTGTGGTGTCGAAACAACGTGTGCAGCACCATATGGTCCCTTGAGTAATGCTGGGAGTGACCCCTAAACACAGACCTAGGAGCATCAAAAAAAAAAAAGAAAGAAAACTGAGTGACCCAGAAATCAAAAAATAAAATTTAAAAAGAACCCAGGGCGTGGGAGGTAGCACCAAGATTAGTGTGCAAGCTTGCATGCTCCCAACCCCAATTCAATGCCCAGCACCCCTGGGTATGATCCAGGGTGGCCCTGGTTGTAGCAGCACCCTATTTTCAGTCCTCACATTGAACTAGCAGGCCAGCCGCCCAAGAATCAGCTGGCACCACTTTGATGCCCCCACCCTCAAATAAATAAAGAAGCAGGAGACATAGCTCAGGGGGAGAGTTTAGATCCTCAATTCAGTCCTGGGCACCACAAAAAATTAAACTGAAAATAAAAAACTGTAAGGCCAGGGAGACAGCTGTAGGGCTGGGGACCATCAAGGCCACACGGGGCTCTGGTTCTAATCACACTTGGTGACATGCCCCAACCCTCATTCACGACAGACAAGTTCCAATAGAAACACCCTCAGACCTTTCCTCTGTGGAAATACCTGTGCAGGCACTGGTGGCCTCTCACACAGTCCCGCCTCTCTCTCTCCTGCAGTGCCCAGCCCTTCTCCCATCACTACACGACGCAGGCACAGAGGACAAGGTGGCTGCATTCTCTACAACCCTGCAGGACTTCCACAGTGGTCTCTGAGACCTTGCAACTCCATTTATCCAGCACTGGCTGAATGTTCTTAACTGTCTGCAGGTCCGAGTCGGAGAATGTGGGAGGACAGACTCTCTGGGCATAGGTCATCGCGGCTAGGGGCTAACCCTCAGCGTTCCGACATGCCGTTAGAAAGGAACACAGAACACTCTGAGTTTCAGGCTGGCAGGCCACAATTTATAATGAACAAATTAGAATGTTCCCAACTTACCTCCGAAACTCCAGAATGAACTGTGTTTTCTCTGTCCCGATCTTTTCAACCCTCCCCACCCCCACCCCCACGCCCCACATCCCCGGCTCTTCCCCAACTCCTTCAGTTTAAGTTGGAGAAAAATAGACACAGGAGGAAGGTGGCACCAAGGGCATGACGAACGGTTTAAGGGGAAGGTGTGGGACACTGTCCAACAAGGCACCAGAGAGCAAAGCAGGCACCTGTGTGTGTGTGTGGGGGGGGGGAGTGTATTGGAATGAGGCACGCAGGAAGCTCTCAGTATATAGCACTGTATATCATAGCACCTCAATAAAAATGGAAGGGGAAAAAGGATGTCCGAATTATGCCACTGTCTTGAAAAGGTACAAGAGGGCTACTTTTCCTCACTGCAAGCCCTTGGCCCTTGTGAGAAGAGGCAAGTCTCTTATGATTTCATACAAGATGCCACGCCCAAAATTATCTAGTGCAGACTCAAAGAATTGTCCCACAGCAGGAAGTTTTCTATGGGGTGGGGGAGGGGCCCTGAGACACTGCAGGTGGGCATGGTGCTGGAACACTGTATATCTGGGCTTATTAACAGTGCTATAAATCATGGTGCCTAAATAAAACTTGGGGAAAAAATAACTTGCAATGTGTTATCTAAAAATCACACATCTTAGAACTAAGACCATGAGGCCCACCTTATCCAGTACCCTTATTTAACATAAATATTCACACCAAAGAAATCAGAAATGTCATGGGCCCAAGATCAAAGAGCAAGTTATTGGAGAAAGGACAGAACCCAGTTAGCTGGAATTAGTTAACATGCTAAGAACGTCTCCATTATGTATTTTTATTTTTGCATACCTCTTGTGAAAAACAAGATTGGCAAATGCAGTGGGTACCTATCTCTTTAGATTTCTAATGTGGAAAAAGGTTGCAAATGTCTCACTAAGAAAGGTTTTAGGTTTAAGAACAACTTAAACAAAGGCTTAAGAAAACTAGTTTAAACAAAACCATCATACTAAGAGGAATCAAATATTACAAAAACATTAAAAAGAATGAAGTCAAAGAGAATTACTTAAACATGTAATTAGGGAACATGAAATTAAGAGTTTCTCCTCTGGAAGTATATAATCACAATATACTTCTCAACAAAGAATTGCTGTGGACTTGTGAAGTTATGCAAAATTTTCCACACCACTGAGCAAAACCTCCCAGGTTCTGGTAGTGTGGGGACAGGAAAGAGAGGTAGGAATACTGGGTTATTAAAGTGGACATCGAATTTTAAAATCATTTTCTAAATAACAACCAAGGCTCAGTATAATTGTCAAGAGAAAAGCTGACAAAGAAAAGCCAACAAAGAAGCCTATCAAACTTCAGTGTAACAAAAAAGAAAAGCAGGGTTAAAACAACTTCGGTACATCTACACAATGGAATACTATGTAGCTGTTAGGAAAGATGAAGTCATGAAATCTGCTTATGAGTGGATGGACATGGAGAGTATGATGCTAAATGAAATTAGTCAGAAATAGAGGGATATAGATAGAGTAACTGCACCCCTCTGTGGAATATAAAATAATATGTAATTAACACCCATTGACATAGAGACAGTGGTCAGGAATATTGCTCCATGGCTGGAAGCCTGCGTTATGAGCTAGGGGAGAAGGCAGCTGGGATAAAGAAGGGATCACCAAGTCAATGATGGTTGGAGGGATCACTTGGGATGGAAGAAGTGTGCTGAAAGTAGATAAAGGACCAAACATGATGGCCTCTCAGTATCTGTACTGCAAACCATAATGCCCCAAAGTAGAGAGAGGCAGGGGGAGGGGGGGTGGGGGAGGAATAATGGGGACATAGGTGGTGGAAAACGTACACTGGTGGAGAGATGGGTGTTCGGTAGTTGTATGACTGAAACTCAAACATGGAAGCTTTGTTAACTGTAGCTCACAATGATTCAATAAAAAAATAAATAATTAAAAAAAAAAAACCTGTGACTACAGGGGGGTAAAAAAAAAAAAAAACAACCACTACCAGCAGCCTTTCACTTTCCATTGCCTTCCATCTAATTCTACTCTACATTCTATCACCTAACCTTATCCATTCTACTTCCTAAATCTAGCCCCAGGGCTGATATTTGCTAGGTCCACTTAGACGATCTTACAGCTCTTTCTCCAGTCTGATCTCTCCATCCAGTGTCCACACCACTGCCAACGTGACCTATACAGCTGACCATGTTGCTCCCCTATTGAAATTCTTCCCACGCTCACCTACAAATGAGCAGTCATTTTCTAAGTTGTGACTTGAACTGGGAAATCACCTGAAGTGGGCTCTAAACATTTCTTGAATGGCACAGAATTGATGTATATATGCATGCTGGATGTGTGCCTTATCATTTCATGAAACTTAGTTTTTCACACACATGCAGACACAAGCTAGATGCTGATACAAACATATTTCTACTCTACATTGAATTCAAAGGCAATCACTGACCTACATAAAAAATTTCAACTCCCTCATAAGTCCCTCCCCAATCTGCTATCTCACCAAGCACAGAAGGGGCAGGCTCTGGACTCAGACTGCACATGCAGTTAAGCCCCTCACTAGCTGTGTGTCTGATCCTGGACAAATCACTATCTAGTGGTAAGGTACTGACCAGCTAAGCTCCTGGGAAAATAGCGTCAATCAGTCTCCCTGTCTGTAAAACAGGTTAATAACAGTCCCCACGCATATGCTGCCAGAACTAAATGAGATTCTCCAAGAGCTTGGCACATGGTGCCCTTGGTTAAATATCATTGTCATCACAGCTGGTCTCCAACCTAATCTCTGGCTACCCCTAGAGTTCAGGCTGTAAGGAAAGGCAAGCTGTTTCTCAAACACCACATACACCCTCACCTGCATGGCAAATCCCACTCCTCCCCAGTCCTCCACAGCCCACTCCCTTAACTCTCCAGGGCCAGTCTAATGCTCCCTACGAACATCCAGGAGAAAAGGAGAAAAGCACAACCCTTTAAGATCTTGTCTGTCCGGGTCTCTCGAGCTCCAGAATCCCACAGGGGCATTTCCTTCTTTCCCGGTACACTGCCTCACCAAGGTAAGAGTTCAACAGATGCTATCTGAATGACTGCAGCTTACCCACACTTTCTAAATCTAGGCTTCCTCATACATACAATAGGGGTAGTATTTTGCCCAGAGGACTTGCGTGGCCAGCACTACACAATGTTAGGAGAGTGTCTGATAACAATAATGATCAAGTTTACAAGGCAGAACCTTCTGAACTAAAAAAAATCATAAAGATCCCTAGAAGTTTCCATTCTAGCCAGACCTCCACTTGTACCCCTGCTCCATGCATCTTGTATCTGGTTCTTCTTACCATGTGTCTTCTTCATCTCTGCATCCCTAACATTAAAACAATTTAAGACACTTAAGAGAAAAATTAACCTGCCTCCTCGTCAATTTCCTATAATCTATACCAATGGAATGATAATAGTTCTCAAAGGTTTATGGTAAGATTTCAACAAGGAAACACAATGCCCTCAGATCTTAGGAACTTTTCTCAATACATATCCCTCTACCTATAAAAGTCAGGGAGTTCAAACCAATCTCTCTGCTCTCCTATTCTTTGACAAAACAGTCAATAAATTAACATTTTCTAAAGTTAAAACAGACATTAATACTCTTACACATCTTGTCCTAGAGAAGTAGGAAGTATAAAATAGATCTATCTAAAGTTTAACTGTAAACTTGAAACTTAACCATGATTCAATTTCAGTATGGAGGTTAAACAGAAAAGATTTTCATATAATGTAATACGTGAATATTATCACTGGAACATGATGGTTCATTTTCACTCATCTTTTTATTCATTTGTTTTAAATAGGAAAAAAACACAGACCTATCTTAGAAGGCAAAAGAGAAGTTTAAAGGACTGTGTAACACACAAGGGTCAGGCTATAACTTTGAGACAGCCTCTGGGCAGCCTTATACACTGGCAATTCAGCAATTTTCTGATGATTATTAATTTGTTCTCTGAACAATAAGGTGAAAAATAACTACTAAGAAAAAATACGTAAAGACTGGAAACTTGCATTCCAATACATAAAAGGTAAACACGCCATCTTTTGGATTAATAACTTATATTGCCATTTGAAGTTTGGGAAAGGCTTACATTTTGTAACTGAAGTAATGCTGATTTGCAACATAATATAGGTTTCGGGTATACAGAAATATATCAACATCCATATACACTCCATCCATCACCAAAAGTCTAGTATCCATCCATCACCATGTAATTGACCCCATTGACACAATGCACTCACTCCAAGCCTTCCTTTTTTTCCCTTTTCCTTTGTTTTCCTTTTTCTTCTTTGAGGTGCCAGGAATAGAATCCAGGACCCCACAAAGGCCAGGCAAGTGCTTTACCACTTGAGGTGATCCCCAGTCACCAAACTCTTAATTTTATGAAATGTCAAACTGCAATGCCATATTAGCCAACCTTTTCAGAACTGTCTTAGAGTTCTATTTTAGTGATAACAACCTAATTCTTGATGTAATTTACCAAGTTTTATTTTAATCAATATAAAAAAATTCAAGCCTACGCAGTTTATGGGTCAACAATTCACTAAGCTTATTAAAATTACTACTTTGTATGAAGTCAACTTTCATTTTTACACAGGATGTCTCACTGCAAGCATTTAACGGACCATAGTGAAACAGAAAAATGACTGTTTCTCTTCGTTCAACCTACAAGGACAGGTTTATTTGGCTGGTGTTTCAATCAGGGAGCAATTATTCAAGACTAAGTTTGAGCTGAAGGGCTTACTGGAAGAATTCGATCCTAACTTGCTTTTTGCTTTGTTCTTAGGTCACAGCGCAGTGCTAAAGGGCCTCTCCCAGTTCAGTGCTCAAGGACCTGCTCCAGCCCCAACTGAGCTATCTCTTCAGCCCTCAACTCACTTTTAAACATCCATCTCAGCTTAATCCTACAAAATGAACCACCAGGGGGCTCAGAAAATGTCTCTTAAAGCATTCACCTCACAGCACAAGATCATGAGTTCAAACCCCAGTAATGTCTCATGCACTAGGATGATCAGGAAATGATCTGCCTTTTGTGGTACCTACAAGAGGGGTCCAGAAGGTGGGTCAGTGGCTCAGCAGGCCAAGGCATTCTGACCACTGCCTGGGAAAGAAAAGGTACATATATCTGTGTAATTTTGTAGGACAAGAAATGAGCAGGGAAATCAACAAATGTACAAACCATTTGTGACTCTGTAGTAGCCCATGAGACAGCTAAGGAAAACCCATTTTATGACTCTTGTACTCTAAGTTCCTTACTCTAAGGTCGTTTTGATCTCTAAATTCTTGTATTCTGTTAAGTACACAACGTCTTTCATGGCAACATCTTTATCTTCCAAATAACACGTTATTCCAGTAATTCTAATATATTCGTGTACCATGGTATGGTATTAATCAGTCAAACAAAGAATAGAGGGATGCCCAACACTGTGTGGCTACTACATCTGAAAGCCTACTCTTTAATCTTGTCCTTAACTTCAGAAAAATAGTGATTTTAAAGAAAACTCCCAAAGGCACAAAGGTAGAATATAAAACAAATATTTCCTCTTGGAGAATTCCATAAAGCAGAAAATAGTAACATAAAGTCCCCTGAGACTTCGAGAAGTTTGAACAATCAGAATTTAAAGAATAAAACCCAAATGTACGCATTCACGTATTTGGGGGGGTGTCAAAATAAAATATTTAAATTAAAAAAATTAAAAGACAGTTTCTTTCTTAAAAACAAGACTACTTGAAACATTAATCCACAATCTTCATCACTTCTTATTTGAAGGAGTTCCTGAGCTGTGCTCAGAGGCCCAGGGGTCACTCCTGGAGCGCGTCAGCATCCTGACACTTCACTGCCTGGTCCAGGCAAGGGGTACTTCCGGAACCCAGCAGTGCTAAGGGGCACTCACACCACCCTTGCAATGCCAGAGGGCCATAAGGGCTACACCCAGCAGTGTTGAGTGTGTAGAGGGTGATGGCTTCAGCCTTTCGAGCTATCTTGCTCACCCCCCCCATCAGTATATTAGTAGAATGAAACACAAACAACTTTAATATCAAAGTCATGCCTTTATTTCTAATAAACTAGGTATTTTTAATTCTTCTGTCTTTGAACAGGAAGCTGGTACCACTGCAGAGCAAACTCAATGGTACCAAGTCCATCAATTCACCATAAATAAGTATACATACAGCCAAAGACAGTACTAGCAATATCAGGCTTACATCAATCACCCAAATGAGACTACTCAAAGCACCAATTAAGAAAGTCAAATGAGGAGTACCAGGGCAGGGGGACATGGCAGAAAGAGCACAGATTTTCACTGGAACGTAGACCAAAGGATTAATTTTCAATTAACCTTTGAGTATCACTTTGTACTTTGCACTGCCCTAGTCTAGAAGAGACCACATAGGTAATAGGATACATATATCAATTCTTTATCTCCCCAATAAGATAAGGCATCCACAAATGAAGCATTTAGAGAACAAGACAGGTGTCTACCTGTGACCTGAAATAAATCCTGTAAGAACTCAGAGAGAACAGGAAAGAACAATGAAAGAAAATAAGAGGCAGCAATCATATAAACAGATTCAGATTAGCACTTCTTGAATTTATCTCCATTTAAAGGAATTTCAATTCCAGATGAAATAACTACAATCATAACCTAAGAGTCACTTCTCTCTGTTACCATTAAGTCTGTTTCCTCATCTATAAAGTGATGGATTCAAAGAAGAATTGTCGATCACAGTCTAAAGACCAAAATGGACTTTAGAGGCTAGAACAGTGATTAATTCAGAAAATCAGCTACAAGAACTGCATAAACACTCAGAATGGATATATGGGACATTGGTATAAAAACAGTAGAATGTTTCTGTTGGAGTAGATCTGGCAAAGTAATTCTGGGCCAGATTATAAGGAACCCAACGAAAGAATAGAACTTGCCTCTGTGTCAGTCAGTATATCCCGTTAAAAAATTTCAAGCTATATGTACATATCTAAACTACAGACCTAACAATATTCTAAGTACAAAATCCAAAAAGTTTGACCAAACTGAAATGGTCAAACTTAAAAATGTCCTTGCCAAGGAGTACGAGGGATGGGAGGACACTGGAGATGCAGTGGAGGGAAGTTGACATTGGTGATGGGATTGGTGTTGGAACATGACATGCCTGAAATTTAGTTAAGAATAGCTATGTAGGGCTGGAGCAATTGCACAGCGGGTAGGGCGTTCACCTTGCACGCGGCCGACCCAGGTTCAATTCCCAGCATCCCATATGGTCCCGAGCACCACCCACCAGGAGTTAATTCCTGAGTGCAGAGCCAGGAATAACCCCTGTGCATCACCAGGTGTGACCCAAAAAGCAAAAAAAAAAAAAATAGCTATGTAAATAATGGTGCCTTGATCACTGTCACTGTCACAATGTCATCCCATTGCTCATTGATTTGCTCGAGTGGGCACCAGTAACATCTCTCATTATGAGACTTATTTGTTACTGTTTTGGGCATATCCTATACGCCACGGGTAGCTTGCCAGGTTCTGCCGTGCGGGTGCGATACTCTCGGTAGCTTGCTGGGCTCTCCGAGAGGGGCGGAGGAATCGAACACGGGTCGGCCACGTGAAAGGCAAATGCCCTACCGCTGTGCTATCGCTCCAGCCCGATGCCTTGATATCTAATAAATTTTTTTAAGTGTTTTTCAATTTAAGGTGAAATTATATCTCTGCTAAAGAACTATAATATATGGGCTGGGGTTGCCTTGCAAGCGGACAGCGCAGGTTCAATCCCCTACACCTCATATGATTCCCCAAGCCCCTCCAGGAATTATCCCTGAGTGCAGAGCCAGGAGTAAGCAATGAACACCATCAGGCATAGCCCAAAAACAAACCAAAAACCAAAACAATGCCAAAAAAATGAATAATGAAAACCAAACCCACAATATATAAAAGAGACAGCCACAAACTTTTTAAAAATAATACACTGACAAACTTAAGAGACTCAGTAATTAGGCATAGCCAGTAACTGCTAGAAATTGCCCACAGTGCGGCTATCATCAGAGATGACAGTTTGATTTAGCAAAAGAATAATACAGGACACAGTAGAGGGTAGGTCCCTCTCCAAGGATCACCTAGGAAGTAGCAGACACCCTCACTAGCCACACTGACAGACACACATTTTACATTTTACATTGGCTTTGGTTATAGTCACAAAGTAGGAAGCAATCCCAGGCTTGTCCCACAAAAAGAGAAAATTTCATTTGATGATGCTAAAAATAAGTCCCCCTTTATTTCTATTTACTGAGTTAAATAGTATTTTAACTGGGTGGAAGCTTTGGGAAAGAGCTATATTATAACTCCAAAACCATACTAACCAGTTAAAAAAAAAAAACATACTGACCAGTTAGCTGGATTACTATATTGCCTTAGACTCATCTTCCAAACTGGGGGTGGGAGCGTACGGAAATACATTTCAAAAACATGTCTCAAGCGAAAACTAACCAGTGCTGCAATCAGTTCTGCTTCTCTGACTATAATTTACCATACCTACTGTAGCCAAACAAAAGTGGCACAGGCTGACTTGTGATGGTGTCCAGCGCAGAGTGCCATCTGCTGCATAGACCAAGGATGTCTCCCACGCAGGATTCAACCTCAGGGTCTCTCAGAAACCTTAGTGTGAGCTAATTGGCGCCCGTGCTTGCCTGATGCATATGCCTTGAATCAATATTTACTTATAGAATGATTCCTGAAATCCATGGGGTTTTAGGACACCAACTCTTTCCTAACAGACAATAGATTTTGTCAGGGGGCTGAAGGGGTGGTGAAGGAACAATTGTATCTGAAAATAAAAAGAACACAGGAAAGGAGTGAGGATAATTGGAAACAGACATCCTAAAACATTTGCACATTAGCTGTGTAATCTTGGGCCAATCTCTTTGCCTTTCTAGGCCTCTCACTTTCAAATATAAAAAAAAAAAATTCAAGCTAAACAAATCTCTAAGAGATACTCTGCAAATGGAGTCTTGAGAAAAATCATGGAATAACAGATGGAAACAGCTGTATACATTTTGGCTTCAGAGCAATGGGGGTGGGGGAAGAGAGAAATCTGCTTACATATTTTAAATAATCAGGTTCCATTTTTTTTTCAAAATCTTACAATTCTAAGTTCGTTTACAAGTTCCTGTTCCCATGATAACACTTCTGCCCTTCTGAAATAACACTTCATTTGAATTGTGCTTTCAGCTACAAATTCAGCACTTCTCCTGTGCCCACCCCAGAATAGCACAGAAAAGCACTTCCATGAAGTACCCACACAAGGAGGACACAGTCTGACAGAGCCGTGTAGTGGAAAATATACAAGGCACACATTTTAAATGAACACCACACCAAGACCGTCTTCAAAATACAGAGATAAAGACAACCTGGGAACCCTGTAAATAGTTAGCAGGACCCTGGAACGCAGTCAGATTTGGAGGTGGTCTTACATTTTTAAAGAGAACGAAACACATAAGTGGAGGCTATGAAACATTCAAATCTAAACTGAACTATGGGAAAGCTCGGCTCTCACCCAGAAGCTTCAGCAAAGCAATATGTCAGTATGCCAGACATGAGCAGTACAATTTTCTCCTGGGAATGAGGAGAAATGGTCCACCGGGCCATTTCGCCTTTGTAGATCTGTTCATTCTTTTCACAGTTCCTTCCGATATTTAATTTCATGCTATTATGGGCATAGGGTCATCCTGTCTGAAAAGCTTCCAGTTCAGTTTCCTCTAGTGAGCTATGTGATCAGATCAAGACAGGTGGATTTGCTGGTGGCTGGAGGGACTGGTCTCTCCAATCAGGCTCTGCAGTGATTCTCATGACCACACTACACAACTTGGCCGTGCGAAAGAAAGAGTTGGCCAGACCACACATACGGATCTAGAAAAGCTAAGGGAAGAGAACCCGCTGTCTTGTTAGGTCAAGAACTCCGTGCCAAATCAACCTCTTGCAACTGGAAAAGAGAAAATCTACACACACATACGCACACACGCACAGGCACACACACACACACACACACACACACACACACACACACACACACGCGCGCGCGCGCGCGCGTCCACACTGAAAACTCTCTTTCATTGCCAGCCAATGGGGTCCAGTAATAACTGGTTTATCCAAACACCACATCCCAGCCTCTGCGAACTTGTCATATTCGTTTCCTCTGTGCCCGCTGCCCACCCTCCTTCCACCGGGGACGCGAGCACAAGCCCAGGAACGTGCCTTCCGAAGCGGGACCCGAGGGAGCACGGGGCTGCTCTCCCCGAGCAATGCAGCATCCCGAGCCCGGGGGCGGGGGGGGGGGGGGGGGGGACCGGGCCACCGGCGCCGGAAGGAGCCGGACAGAGGAGAAAGTTTGGCTGTCCGTCCAGCCGGCTCCGGCGGGACGCGGGGGTCCGGGCCGCACTCGGGGCCAGGTCCCGGCGCGTGGCTCTGCCACTCTCCCGACCCCGCTGCCGGGCAGCCGCCGCAGGTCCAGCGGCCCGAGGGCGGAGGCAGGGGCGCGACCCGCACGGCGAGGGCTCCGTCCCGGGGCACCGGGCAGCGCCGAGGGGAAAGGCGGAGGGAGGGAGCCGCGGGCGGGGGCGGGTCAGCGAGGGTTCCAGTCCCGTCCCTTCCCCGCCCCGGTGTCCCCGGTCCTGCGGGAACATCCCCGCCGTCGCCCCTCCTCCTCCGCCCCTCCCCGCCGCTGCCTCCGCCCGCCCGCCCGCCCGCCGCCGCCGCAGGCGCCTGAAGGGCACGGCGGCTCCGGGGCCGGGCAGCGCGGTCCGCGGCCGGGAGTTGGGGGAAGTGGCCGCTGCCCGGCCTGCCCGCCCGCGGCTCGCACGCCCGCGCCGCCCCGCCCTCCCCGCGCCGCCCGGCGCGCTCGCTCACCGTCCGGTGGTGCTGCTGCTGCCGGGGGCGGCCGACGCCCAGCCCGGGGAAGCAGCCGGCGGCGAGCGCCCCGCAGCCGCTGGCCGCCCCGCCGCCGCCCCGGGAGCAGAGCAGCAGCAGGAGCGATCTACCTGCGGCGGCCGCCATCTCTCAACTGGAAACGGCGCCCGGCCCGGCGGCGCGGCGGACGGCGGGGGCGGGGCCGAGGCCCGCCACTCAGCGGCGCCTGGCCAACGGCGGCCCGCGGCCGAGCTGCCGAGGCGGGGCTTCGCCGAAGGCCCAATGGGCGGGCGGGAGGACCCCACTGGAGACCGCCTGTCACTTCCAGAGTTACCTATTGTGGGACCTAGTCAATTACGGGCAAATTCTAGGCAGCCGGTAATTGGCACAGAAAGCCCCCCGGAATAGCAGCAGTCGAGATGGCATGTTCAGTTCTGCTCATCTTCACCATGGGTAGTGCTCGGAGAAGCTACGATAAGTCAGGGGAAATGGGTTCCGTGCAGAGCCTCGTACTTCGGGAGTGTTCTAAGTTAACAAGATTGGCACCAAATTAATAAATCGTTAACTAGGTCTCCTGGAACTCCCAACGAAATGCCCAGCGTTGTCATTCACCGCTAATGGTATTCGTATATACTAAAATTATTCCTATATCTTGGGGTGCTCTAATGATTATGCTATGTGGTATGATATAGGACAGGTGTGATGATTATGATATCGAAGCCCCAGAACATGCCATCAGAGCAAATAATAAACCTACATACATTCCACATGCTCAGTTCATGTTTAGAGCTTCCTTACATTGATATTTTTATACTTTCCAGAAGCAATACTATTTTCCATCTTTGCTCTTGTATGCACTTTTTAAGCTATAAAAACAGAACAGTTTGCAGTGTAATAAAAATAATGTAGAGGTCATTACTTTAATGAATTTTCACAATTCAGCGAAGTGAGCCAAGAGTATATTTTGAAATAACTCTTAACCATTTTCTCTTGGAAAAAAATTCTTTCCAAAAAATTTTTTTGTAGAGCTTAGTAGAGACTATTGACAAAGAGCAGTTGAAATCTCTAAATTTCCCAAGAAGAGGATTTCCTTGCTATCAGTTTATTAAAGTCACCATTCCTGGCCAGAGCTAGTACCTTGGGCAGGGCACTTGCCTTGCATGCAGCCGATGATGGTTCCCCCAAGCCCCGCCAGGAGTGATCCCTGAGCATAGAGCCAGGAGTAAGCCCTGAGCACCACTGGATATGAATTCAAAGGCAAAAAAAATAAAATAAAGTCAATTATGTACATGTCAATCTGCAAATTTTAACCAGCACTGCCTAAAAGGCTGAGTGCAATTCTGACAGCAGCACTGTCCTTGGGAGCCGACCCCCCTCCCCACCCCACCCCCCCGCCACAAGGATGGGGTCTTTGATTCAGAAACCCCAAGAGTGGGAGCATCACAACCACGTGCATGGGCCTAGCTCATCACAACAGAGAGAAGGAAGGGAGAGAATTTTTTTTTCTAATTTTAACTTGGTGGGGGAAAATGATAATTTTATGCTAGGGGAGCCACATCCAGTGATGTTCATGGGTTATTCCTGGCTCTGCACTCAGAAATTTCTCCTGGCAGTGCTCACGGGACAGTATAGGATACCAGGAATAGAATTTGGGTGGGCCACATTCAAGGCAAATACCCAAATGGCTGTAAGATAGCTCCAGCTCCTATTATGCTAAACTTTGTAACATATCTTTGTAGTATAGTTTAGCAAAACTTAAAGGAAAATAGATTAAACAGTAGAACACAGGCCTAGCATGTGTAAGGTTGAGTTTGATCGCTGGCACCAGCTGCCATCCCCCACTGCAGTGTAGACTTGATGGCCATCGGGCCACCTGGCATCAGCACCACAGTGCTGAGACAGGTACCAGAAGTATCTCCAAAAGCCTCAATCTTTTTTAAGTTAAAAACAAAAACAATGTCACTGCATCACTTGTTACAATATTGCTTTAATTTTCTCTCCTGTGTTCCTATAGGAGACTGCCAAGCACAGGGTTCTCACCTAGTGCCCACACACATTTGTTGGGGATCACAGCAGTGGAGCCACCGGGGATCTCACTCTGAGATGTGGCAGATTCCCAGGAAATTGAACTCAGATCCTCACGCCAGTGTTCTTCCACTAAACCAATTTCCTGGCCCTAATAATGTTCTTTAGTTTGGTGAATCTCTTCTTGGCCCAGAATAACTAAATAATGAAGTGGAGCTTCGGGGTTATTTAATCTTTCCACTCCACCCCAGAACAAGAAGAGGGCTGGCATCCCTGGGTGAGATATCATTGATTCTGGTCACCAAAGACACACATTTCCCAGAAGTGGAACCTGAAACCTCAAGAATGAAGAGTCCCCCATTCAACAGCTGCACACACTGATCTCTAGTCAAAAACCCATGAACATTCTTTTTTTTTCTCTTTTTGGGTCACACCCGTCAATGCACAGAGGTTATTCCTGGCTCATACACTTAGGAATTACTTCTGACGGTGCTCGGAGGACCATATGTGATGTTGAGTTGGCCGGGTGCAAGGCAAACGCTCTACCTGCTGTGCTATCACTCCAGCCCCAAACCATGAACATTTTTTTAACTTTTTTAAAAAAATTTATTAGTGAATCTCCATGAGGTACAGTTACAAATTTATGAACTTTCATGTTTGCATTTGGTTTACATCCCTCTACCAGTACTCAGTCTCCTCCACCAATGTTCCCAGTATCCCTCCCACCACTCCCACCCCAACCCCCACCACCCCACTCTGCCACGAACATTCTTGGAGCAACCTCCCTCACAATCATGTTCCAACCATCTATGTTTATCCCATAGCATTTCATGTATTTCCCCAGCCTATCTCCTTTTCTCCTTTGTCCCTTCACAGCTTCTTACTAGATTACAGTGGATTTCAGTTTTGTTTTTATTTTCTGTGTCCTCACCAAGTCTTGCTAAGAATCACAATAGTGTCCTTCATCCCCATCTTACACTTTGAGTTTCACTTGAATCACCTTTCCCATATTTTCCAAATTATGAAAATTAGCTGTGCATCCTGAAGTTATAAGATTTCATTTTGTCCATTTGCACAAAAATACAATAAAATCTTTGGTTGGGATTTTTTGTTTGTTTGTTCCTTTTGTTACCTCCAAGCAGTGCTCAGAGGGGCTCAGCGGGGTGAAGACACTCAGCTTAGCTTTGGGGATCTGATATTCCTGTCCTTGAGCCTGATCACTGGTGCTGCTCCAGCCCTGGGGCCACACAAGCAGTAGCACAGGGCTTCACACATGCAAGGCAAGCGCATCTACTGCTGAGCTGCATCCTCAGGGCCTCTAGCCCTAATCATTTAAGTATATAAGCATGTAATTGGGGAGATTACCAAAGGTTTTCATCTTGTACATTTTTTAACCAAAGTCTGTCAAATTCTTTACCAAGATTGGTAAAACATTGGTGCATAGGCTATGTGATTTGAGACTCCATCGACAAAACTGAGTTCTAATTCAATTAATTTATACCAATGTCATTTATCCCTTCACAGAAAAAAAGACTTTTCCCTAGATAAAGGACATATCTTAAATCAGTTGGTTCTTAGTGCCCAAGAAGAAAGTGCAGCTAGAACAATAAAAATCATCTTTGGGGCTTGAAGCAATAGTACAGTGGGAAGGGTATTTGCCTATGGTGTCCCCAAGGAGTGCCCCTTGAGCAGTCAGGAGCAAGCCCTCAGCTCTGCTGAGTATGGCCCAAAAACTAGAAGGAGAAGAAATGAAAATCATCTTCAAACCATTATATATACATATATATCACTGTATCACTGTCATCCTATTGTTCGTCAATTTACTCAAGCAGGCACCAGTAACATCTCTATTACACTCATCCCTGAGATTTTAGCAGCCTCTCCTTACTAGTCTTTCCCAATGATTGGAGGCTCTTTCAAGGTCAGGGGAATGAGACCTATCATTACTGTTTTTGGCATATCGAATACGCCATGAGTAGCTTGCCAGACTCTGCGCGCAGGCGGGGTCGGGATACTCTCTGTAGCTTGCCGGGCTGTCCGAGAGGTATGTATATATCTGTTACTGTATTTTGGATATGAATATGCCAGGGGGAGCTTGCCAGGCTCTCCCCAAGTTGGCAATAGACTCTTGGTAACTTGTCAGGTTCTCCAAGAGGGAGAGCTAGGCTATTAGATGTCTCTCGGCGGCATTGCAGCCACGTGCTTCAGGAGCTTGGTTTTATAGTCTCTGGATGTTGGCTATTGATGGGATTACACGGTGCCAGGGGCAGTCTCTGGGTGTGACTGCCTAGATACTGGAAAATGGGAAATCTTAGTGGAAGAGGCCCAGTCCTGATCCAAGCAGCCATGGAGATCTCGGCTCTAGGTCCCGCACATCTGGGATATATATATAATTATTTCAAATATATATATATATATATTTGAAATAATTATTCATTGAATACCTGCTATCCCAGACTGTGCTAATCACTCTACAGATATCACATTTTAAAGCATGGCAAAGTAACTACAGTAGAAAAAAAATTTTATATTGTAACGTGTAAGGAGCAGAGAGGCATTAATGCAGGGTGTTAATGCACATGACCAACCTCATTTCAGCCCCCAGTACCACATGGTCCCCGGAGCATCATTGTTACAGCCCTAGAAGGCCCTGTACAGCACCACTGGGTGCGATCCTGGAGGCCTCCAGGTCCCCCTGCAAGTCTAGGAAGCTGGCACCACGCCCTCTGGCCTTCCCACTCAACCACTGTCCTTGTTAGGGGAGAATCCCAGACAGTGGCCCAAGGACCTCTGAAAACTGCTTGGGAGGCAAAAATAAATTAGAATTAAGTAAGAACTTGTCACTTTTGAGAGAAAAATGTTGGGAAAAAACCTAAGTGGGGGCTGGAGTGATAATACATTGGGTAGGGTGTTTGCCTTGCACGTGGCCTATCCTGGTTCGATTCCCAGCATCCCCGAACACCACCAGGACTAATTCCTGAGTGCAGAACCAGGAGTAACCCCTGAGCATTGCTGGGTGTAACCCAAAAAGAGAAAAAAAACTAAACTAAATGCTTCCTTAGGGAGTTGACTAATTAGAGATTAATCCCATAACAATATTATTCACCGTCACTGTCATCCCGTTGCTCATCGATTTGTTCCAGCGCGGGCACCAGTAACATCTCTCATTGAGAGACTTATTGTTACCATTTTTGGCATATCCAATACTCCACGGGTAGCTTGCCAGGCTCTGCCGTGCAGGCTCCATACTCTTGGTAGATTGCCGGACTCTCTGAGAGGGGCGGAGGAATCGAACTTGGGTCGGCCCCGTAAAAGGCGAACGCCCAACCGCTGTGCTATCGCTCCAGCCCACAATATTATTCAACTACTAAAAATTAATGATCCCATCTACACTTTTTTTGAAAACAAAAGAATAATACAGAACTGGGGATTTATCTCAGCAGTAGAGCATTTGCTTTGCAAATGTGTGGCCCTATGTTAAATCCTCTGTTTGTCAAAAAATGATCATAGATCTCTCTAAATAGCAGTAATAATGAAAGAAACATGTGCAGAAAATAAAGCACAGTTTAAAACTGAAAATAGTGGTACTGCAATATAAATTGTTCCTTTAAAAGTTATAGGAAAAAAAATAAAAGTTATAGATATAAGATATATAAATTTATAGATATATATGTCATAGAAAACATAGGACTGGAGTGATAGCACAGCGGGTAGGACTTTTGCCTTGCACGCGGCCGACCCAGGTCCAATTCCTCCGTCCCTCTCTGAGAGCCCAGCAAACTATTCACAGTGTCCCACCCGTATGGCAGAGCCTGGCAAGCTACCCGTGGCATATTCGATATGCCAAAAACAGTAACGAGTCTCACAATGGAGAAGTTACTGGTGCCCACTCGAGCAAATCGACGAGCAATGGGACAACAGTGCAACAGTGCAACAGAAAACATAGACGTGTTTACATACAATGGTGAATTTTGAAAAAAATAAGAAAATATGTTGCCTCTGGGTAGTTTTTTGATAGGGGTGGGGGGGCAGGAGGAGTTTTGGGGACATACCTGGTGTGTTCAGGGCTTAGTCCTAGCTCTGCACTCAGAAATTACTCCTGGCAGTGCTTAGGGGACCATATGGGATGCCAAAAATCAAACCCAAGCCAGGTGGCCCTACCCACTGTACTATCGCTTTGGCCCCGGACAACTACCCTTCTAAACTGTCGTTTTTATAACTTCAGATAGTTATAAAAACATGGTCACTACAAAATTGTTTAGATACTAACCCCTAAAACAGGTTCATTTTTCCTCTAACTATAACTAAGGAGAACATTTCCCGAAGGCTAAAACTTGAACAAGTTTCCCTAGTAAATTGTAGCATGAAGCCAGCTCCTAAATATGACTCAACTCAATGAAATATTTGCCTAAGCATTCCAGAATAGAATGAGTAGGTGATGCCTACAATTCACATACAAGAGCAGGAAAACACAAAAAGGGTCGGCCTGGAGATCTGGAGCTGCATTACCTGGTTCTCTGATGTGAATTATTATTACTCAGGTGAGATGAGGAATTCCTAAAGATCCAAAAGAAGTATATGAAGAAGGAGAAGAAGAGGAAATGGGTTTAGCTTTCAGATGCTCATCACCAACCACAGCCTAGGTCTGTTTTCTGACCCTTAGCCTTCATTCATTTACCGGATGGCAGAGTTCTCATGTCTCTGCAACAAACCACTTGCAGTCATCTTCTCATCTCTACCCCTGTTTCCCGGGCTGCTGATCTCTGTGATCGTTTTTGTCCTTTTCCTGTCAGCTTCTTAGAGTCACAAATATTTTTGGTGAATGTCGCTAAGAAGGATTAAACTGCATTTGGGATGTTTTATCTTTCATTCTTCCTTCCTTCCTTCCTTCCTTCCTTCCTTCCTTCCTTCCTTCCTTCCTTCCTTCCTTCCTTCCTTCCTTCCTTTCTCCCTTCCTTCCTTCCTTCCTTCCTTCCTTTCTTCTTTCCTTCCTTCCTTCCTTCCTTTCCTTTCTTTCTTTCTTTCTTTCTTTCTTTCTTTCTTTTCTTTCTTTCTTTCTTTCTTTCTTTCTTTCTTTCTTTTCTTTCTTTCTTTCTTTCTTTCTTTCTTTCTTTCTTTCTGCTGTGCAGGGAACCCAAGCTCTCAGAAATGTGAGGCACATGCTCTACTGCTTAGCCACATCCCCAGCCCTCAACTACATATTCCTAAAGTCTACTACATATCTGTAAAATCTTACTTCATCTCTCTCCCTCCATCCCTCCCTTCCTCTCTCTCTCTCTCTCTCTCTCGCTCGCTCGCTCTCACTCTTGCTCTCTCATACATACACACACACACACACACACACACACACACCCCTTTTTTTCCTTTCTTATTCTTATTTCTCTCCTTTCCTTCCCCAAACATTCCCATCTCCTTCAACATCACACTGGATCATTTGCATACTTTGTGTTGGATCATGGTATACTATGTATACATTGTTTTAATAGATACACTTACATATGGTCCCCGAAAGCTTTTTTTTTTTCAGTAAAAAAATTTTTCCAGTAGGGACTGGAGTGATAGCACAGCAGGTAGGGCTTTTGCCTTGCATGCGGCCAACCCAGGTTTGATTCCCAGCATCCCATATGGTCCCTGAGCACCACCAGGACTAATTCCTGAGTGCAGAGCCAGGAGTAACCCCTGTGCATCGCTGGGTATGATCCAAAAAGCAAAAACAAAAAAAGAAAGAAAGAAACTTTCCCAGTAACGGACAGGACCTAGCGTCCCTACCACTCCCCAGATCTGACCTGTCCTTGGGCCCACACAGTAGCTGGCTGAAAACATGGACCATGAGCCTTCAAACTTCTCACCCTCTTAAAAATTAACTGTCTGGAGTCTCAGGCCCTGACCTTATTTTAGTATGTAGTGATCCTATATCAGCATTCTTTCCATTCAAGAAAATTCTATTTGCAGGTTTTTGGGTTTTTTTTTTTTATGACTAGAGCCAGACACTAGGACCATCCTGAGCTCTAAGTGTGATGCTTGTTCACTTTTCAGGGTCTGAGATGTTAACCAAAAACTTGACTATGGTCCCTTTTCTGTGTGTTGAATTGCCTGTAGCCTCCTACAGCCTTTGCTCTTTAATGAACCTTTGGAATCAGGAATCTTATCTCTATCTGGAGTGATTCACAGGGCAGGATACTAAATTTGTGCTCAAACAAACCACACCTTCTAAAAGTACATAGAAATTCAGTACACATTCCTATGACCCAATGCCACCCATTCCAGAGGTCCAGAAATCTCAAGAGCATTCTCTGACAAGGCTACACAGCCCAGTTCCAGACAGGTAAGGAGCCCTCCCCAACTCTCTACAGCTGTCTGCCACTCATACACCAACCATGCCTTGACCTTTCACTCCATTCTTTGCTCCTCTGATGGCCAGCTCATCTTCTGCTGGAATTAAATGTACAGGTGAAAATAAATCTTTATAAGCTGCAGTTGAACTGTCAATCATATAGTACTTTAGTGCTTGATGTGACGTCTGTCACACCCCTTGATTATCAGGCCTATTTGATTATACTACTCTGCCTCTCAGGTTGAGAGTTTCCCTCTTCTCTCACCATTCTAAGTGAATTATATCTCAAAATAATTTGTTATTATCGTTTTCCTACAGAGGTCCTTCAGATTAGAACTGCCATTCGGCCAAATTAATTTGTTTTTAGATGAGAACAGTACTTCTAAAATTGCCTCTCATATGGAACATTTGCAGGCACCTCCCTCTGACGATAAGCCAAAGGAATTTTTCAAAGTATGACAGGTTTTAAAAAAGTATTTGGGGGAAGATATCCCCTTCCTAGTCTCCAAAAATTCATCATGGACCGAACCATGATAACGTGTCTACTGCAGGATCAGATATATATTTATACTATGCGAGGCATTGTTCAAAATTTGGCTGCTCTGAAAGGGAAGTAATTTAAAGTCAAGTGTACTATCTCATCTCAATTTTGAAATAATGTATTCATCTTCTGCAATACATGAACACACAAAGAATCAGGGCTAAGGATTGCACGGGGCAGTATTGTAGAAAAGCCAGGACAGGACTAAAGCTATTAGCCATGCCCTGGGGTGTCAGCTTTTAACTGCCACAGAAAATAATTCTGGGGCCACAATGATATTACAGCAAGGAAGGCATTTCCCTTGACTCTACCGACCTGGGTTCGATCCCTGGCATCCTGTATGGTCCCCTCTCCCCCCCCAGCACCGCCAAGAGTAATGCCTGAGTGCAGAGCCAAGAGTGGCCCCTGAGGACATCACAACAGAAACCAATGAAATTCAAAAGATCATCAGAGACTACTTTGAAAATCTCTATGCCATGAAACAAGAGAACCTAGAAGAAATGGATAAATTCCTCGACTCCTATAATCTCCCAAGGCTGAACCAAGAAGACCTGGAGTACCTGAATAGTCCAATTAACATCAAGGAAATTGAAATGGTAATCAAAAGTCTTCCCAAAAACAAAAGCCCTGGTCCAGACGGATTCACTAGCGAGTTCTTCCAAACATTTAAAGAGGACCTTTTGCCAGTCCTTCTCAAGCTTTTCCAGGAAACTGAAGAAACAGAAACGCTCCCAAACAGTTTCTATGAGGCTCATATCTCCCTAATACCAAAAGCAAACAAAGACACCACAAAAAAAGAAAACTACAGGCCAATATCCCTGATGAACACAGATTCAAAAATTCTCAACAAAATATTAGCAAATAGAATTCAACAACTCATCAAAAAGATCATACACCACGACCAAGTGGGATTCATCCCGGGGATGCAAGGATGGTTTAACATCCGGAAATCAATCAACATAATCCACCATATCAACAAAAGAAAAGATAAAAATCATATAATCATATCAATAGATGCAGAGAAAGCATTTGACAAGATCCAGCATCCATTTATGATGAAAACATTAGCCAAAATGGGTATAGAAGGGACCTTCCTCAATATAGTCAAAGCCATTTATCACAAGCCTACGGCAAGCATTGTCCTCAATGGGGAAAAACTAAGAGCCTTCCCTCTGAGAACAGGGACGAGACAAGGATGCCCACTCTCTCCACTTCTGTTCAATATAGTACTGGAAGTACTTGCAATAGCGATTAGGCAAGAAAAAGACATTAAGGGCATTCAGGTAGGAAAGGAAGAAATCAAGCTCTCACTATTTGCAGATGATATGATACTATACTTAGAGAAACCTAAAACCTCTACCAAGAAACTCCTAGAAATAATAGACTCGTACAGCAAAGTTGCAGGCTATAGAATCAATACCCAAAAGTCCATGGCTTTCCTATATGCAAATAATGAGAGAGAAGAAAGTGACCTGAGAAAAGCAATCCCGTTCACAATTGCGCCTCAAAAAATCAAATACCTCGGAATCAGCTTAACAAAGGAGGTAAAGGACTTGTATAATGAAAACTATAAAACACTACTTCAGGAAATAAAAGAGGACACGAGGAAATGAAAAGACATCCCCTGCTCATGGATTGGAAGAATTAATATTGTCAAAATGGCAATTCTCCCCAAAGCATTGTACAAATTCAATGCGATCCCTATAGGGATACCCTTGACATTCTTCAAAGAAATGGAGCAAGCGCTCCTGAAATTCATATGGAACAATAAGCCCCCACGAATAGCTAAAGCAATCCTTGGGAAAAAGAAAATGGGAGGAATCAACCTCCCCAACTTCCAACTCTACTACAAAGCGGTAGTCATTAAAACAGCATGGTACTGGAACAAAGGCAGAGCGGCAGACCAATGGAACAGGGTTGAATACTCTGACATACACCCCCAAATATATGATCATCTAATCTTTGATAAGGGAGCAAGAAATGTGAAGTGGAGCAAAGAAAGCATGTTTAACAAATTGTGCTGGCAAAACTGGACGGCTACATGCAAAAAAATGGGCTTAGACCTCCATCTATCACCATGTACAAAAATCAGATCAAAATGGATTAAAGACCTCAACATCAGACCAGAATCCCTAAGGTACATTGAAGATAAGGTCGGCAAAACCCTCCACGACATTGAAGCCAAAGGTATCTTCAAAGCTGACACGCCACTGGCTAAGCTAGTGAAAACAAAGATAAATAAATGGGACTATCTCAAACTAAGAAGCTTCTGCAACTCAAAAGAAACAGTGACCAAAATACAAAGACAATCTACAGAATGGGAAAGGATATTTATGCAGTACCCATCCGATAAAGGGTTGATAACAAGGATATACAATGCACTGGTTGAACTCCACAAGAAGAAAACTGCCAACCCGATCAAAAAATGGGCTGATGAAATGAACAGAAACTTTTCCAAAGAAGAAATCCGAATGGCTAAGAGGCACATGAGAAAATGTTCATCACTAATCATCAGGGAGATGCAGATCAAAACAACAATGAGATATCATCTCACACCACAGAGACTGGCCCACATCCCCAAAAATAAAAGCAACCGGTGTTGGAGTGGATGTGGGGAGAAAGGGACTCTCCTTCACTGCTGGTGGGAATGCCGACTGGTTCAGCCCTTTTGGAAAACAATATGGACGATTCTCAAAAAGTTAGAAATTGAGCTCCCATTTGACCCAGCAATACCACTCCTGGGAATATATCCCGGAGAGGCAAAAAGGTATAGTAGAGATGACATCTGCATTTCCATGTTCATTGCCGCTCTGTTCTCAATAGCCACAATATGGAAAAAAACAGAGTGCCCAAAAACAGATGATTGGCTAAAGAAACTCTGGTATATTTACACAATGGAATACTATGTAGCTGTCAGGAAACATGAAGTCATGAAATTTGCATATAAGTGGATCAACATGGAAAGCATCATGTTGAGTGAAATGAGTCAGAAAGAAAGAGACAGACATAGAAAGATTGCACTCATATGTGGAATATAATGTAACTGAGAAGTACAAGTTGGCAACGATGCAACTTCTGGCAGATATCTCTCTGGACTTAGTTACTAAAATACTAAATTACAGAAACCCAAAACTGAGAGGCCGCTAAGTGTGGTCACTCGACCTCATACCTCTTCATCCTCAGCAATGGAAAACAAATTATCTAATGCTTCCTTTTCAGCAGGTCTGACTTTAGGGGAGAGACTCTCCAAACAATAATAGTGAGTTTTGTTGAAATATTGTATGCAATCAAAATGAAAGTAAAGTGAAATTTATTAGTTACACAGGCGGGGGGGGCTTAGGGTGGGGGGCTAGGGGCGTGGGGGGGTTTGGGGTGTGAGGGGGTGGGGTGGAGCTATACTGGGATTCTTAGTGGTGGAATATGAGCACTGGTGAAGGGATGGGTATTCGAGCATTGTATAACTGAGATTTAAACCTGAAAACTTTGTAACTTTCCACATGGTGACTCAATAAAAAATTTAAAAAAAAAAAAGAGTGGCC
Organism: Sorex araneus; assembly: GCF_027595985.1. Classification (NCBI taxonomy): domain Eukaryota; kingdom Metazoa; phylum Chordata; class Mammalia; order Eulipotyphla; family Soricidae; genus Sorex; species Sorex araneus. The sequence goes on from NC_073304.1 coordinate 118,436,683, forward strand.
CCTGAGCGTTGCTGGGTGGGACCCAAAAAGAGAGGGAAAAAAAAGAAATAAAAGAAGAAAAGAAAAGAATTCCGGAGTGAGTCAGAGAAATAAGTAAAGAAGCAGCTTATTAAAGTACACACTTAGAATCAGAATGCAGGTGTAAGAGATGAGCATTGCTGCTAAGACAGGAGCTTACTAAAATGAAGAGTACATACTCACTCATGACCAGAAGTATAGAGATTAAGTCACTTGCCTTACATGTGGCCCACCCCAGTTAAAGCCCCATCCTGTGTATGGTCCCCTGAACACTTCCAGGAGGAACCTTCAAGCACAAAACCAGGCGTTGCCTCTAAGCATCACCAGGTGTGGTCCAAGAAGACACATTCAAAAAGATACTCCAGAACAGAACACAGTTATTTGGCCTACCACTCCCTTTTCAGAGGAAAAATTACTTCATGCCTCCAGAGATCTACCTTCAGAAGCAAAGAGGCAGTGTTTCCCAAGTGCACCCAAGGATCTGTCCAGAGCACCAGGCTGAGCATAATATTACACACTTTGGAAAAGACTGCTCCAGAGACTGTAGCCTTATTTCTGAGAAAGACAAGTCGTTTAACAAAAGCAGGAGCATGCCAAGAGTTGAGGTGATGCCTCTGTGCCTAAAGACTTTGATTCCAGAGACCTAACACATTCAGGCATCCAGCGCAGCTTCTAATAGCAATGCACTGGGACTGTGAACTGGGCTACAACTCCGTACTGCCTGGGGGTGGATCTTTCCTCCCCATCCTGTCTTCCTGCATGGAAAATGGCAGCGGCAGCAGCATCCACATGGCAGGAGCCATCTTCTAAGACTCCTAACCCAGAGGTATTCGATTTTTACACTTGGGGCTCCTAAGGAATCATGGGAAGTGGGTGTAACCGGCATGGCCTTGGCCCAGATAAATTTGGAGCTTCTGAGAGTGAAATGGACCCTCTGCGCCTAAAGACTTTGATTCCAGAGACTTCTTACAGCAATGCACTGGGACTGTGAGCTGGGCTATGCAATTTCTGGCAAAATTTTCCCTGGACTTTATACAGAAATCCAAAACTTAACATCTATAATTGTCAGCAATGTGAAACGGTTCCTTTTTAACAGGTCTGACTTGGGGGGAATCTCCAAATAATAACAATGAGTTTTTGTTGGAATATTGAAGGTTATTAAAGTAGCAGCCACTTCTCTGGACTGTGAACTAAGCAACAGCCCCATGCCGGCCGAGAAGAGGAAATATCCCTCTTTCCCAGTTGTTTCCCATTTTCAGGGAGAAATGCGGCGTGGCGTCCACCATACTATGAGGCGCGGGAAGGGGGATGAGAGGGAAAAAAAAGGAAAAGGAAAAAGGAAAAAAAAGAGTTATGTACTTGGAGCAGTGGGGCTACATATCTCTTCATTCTCAGCAATGGAAAACTAATTATCAAATGCTTCCTTGGCAGTAGGGCTGTCTTTCTTGGGGGGAAACTCCAACAACAATAGTGAGTTCTGTGTTGAAATATGGAACGTAATCAAGGTAAAGAGAAAATGAAGTGAAATTCATCAGTTATACAGTTGGGGGCGGGGCGCGGGGGCGGGGGGTATACTGGAGTTTTTGGTGGTGGAATATGGGCACTGGTGAAGGGATGGGTGTTTGAATATTGTATAACTGAGACATAAACCTGAGAACTTTGCAACTTTCCACATGGTGATTCAATAAAAATTTAAAAAAAAAGAGTTGAGGTGAAAACATACTCCAGAGATAGAGTCCCTATTTCCGCATGAATTTCTAGGTTCTATAGGTATAGAACTGGATGAAATATATAAGGGGTAGCATACGCATGGGTTTTAGAGAAGGAAGAAGTTTGTGAAGTGGTGACTTCTCAGAGTCACTGGAACATAGCTCAGATGCTGGGCACTTGCCTTGCATGTGTAAGGTTCTGACTTCAACTCCCAGTCCTTAAAGAGAAAAAAAACCCCAAACACTCAGATTACAAGCTTAGTTGATCACTTCTAAGGGGTGTCATGACGATTTACAAAATTGTCATGGTGCAAAGAGGTGTGGTTTTAATTGGGTAAATGTTTTCATTTTTATTTTTATTTATTTATTGTAATAATGTAGGAGTAGCACTGTAGCACTGTCGTCCCGTTGTTAATCGATTTGCTCAAGCGGGCACCAGTAACATCTCCATTAAGAGACTTGTTTTTACTGTTTTTGGCATATTGAATACACCACGGGCAGCTTGCCAGGCTCTGCCATGCGGGCGAAATACTCTCAGTATTTTTCCTGGCTCTTCAAGAGGGACGGAGGAATCAAACCTGGGTCGGCCTAATGCAAAGCAAATGCCCTACCTGCTGTGCTATTGCTCCAGGAGTACTGCTGTTCATTCAGCCATTAATAAGCTGATTGAATTGGGCATGAACTCCACATTACCTTTTTTTATTCAGAATGTTCATTTTATTTTATTATTTTATCATTATTCCCCCCTTTTTTTTGATTCACTGTGAGATAGTTACAAAGCTTTCTTGTTTGAGCTTCAGTCATACAATCATCAAACACCCATCCCTTCACCAGTGCACATTTTCCACCACTAAAATCCTCAGTATCCCCCCAACCCAACCCCCTTCCAGCCCTTCCCCTGCCTGTGTGACAATTTCCCCCATACTCTCTCTCTAATTTGCTTATATTTGAAATTTCGACCATTCAAACCTGCCAAAAAGGCAGCGCTAGACAATTTGTTTTTTATTGCTTGTTATGGATAGAATATAATGTCCAGGAAATTCTGTGCCATTCTCTTCTAGGAACTTTAGTTTATAGTCTCTGGGTCTTGGCTATTGATGAGATTACAGGGTGCTGGGGGCAGTTTGTGGATGTGACTGCCAAGTTTCTGGAAAACTGGGGACCTGGGGGGAGGAGGCCCATTCCTCGTCCAAGCGGACTTAGAGATCTCAGTCACGGGTTCCCGCATACCTGGGTTTTCCTGCTGGTCCACTCTCTGGCGAGGTTCATCCCGTCTTGGGTGAGGCTTGTCCTCTTTTGGGTGAGGCTCGTCCGAGTGTGTGGAGAGTGACCTTGGGCATGGCAGCGGTTGGGTTCTGGAGGTTTTCAGCTGCCAGGGTTCTGCTTGGGGCAGAGAGGGAAACTCAACCCACCCCCCTCCAAGGTGCCCCGGTGAAGACATCCTGGTGCGGGGTTAGGACATTCTGCAGCGCTCTCTTCCAGGAGCTTTAGTTTATAGTCTCTGGGTCTTGGCCATTGATGAGATTATATGGCGCCAGGGGCAGTTTGTGGGTGTGACTGTCAAGCTACTAGAAAACTGAGGACCTGGGGGAGAAAGCCCAGTCCCAATCCGAGTGGGCCTGGAGATCTCAGTCACGGGTTTCCCTGCTTACCTCCACGCTACAGGACCTAACTGCGTCTTTTGATCTCTTTTGAGATTTATGGGTCTCTGAAATAAGGCCAATAAATGAAATTATATAGCAGAGCCAGAGACGATTTGTGGGTATGTCTCCCACACACCTAACTTTTGGCCATTTAATTTCTTGGTAAACTTGGCCCCAAGTTGTTGGGATAAGGTCAAAGTCACAGCAGCAATTTTGGGGTGTCAGGAAGCCTGAAGCCACCATCAAGATGCTGATGCACTCGCCCCACAGGTACAGGTTGACCTTCTGGAAGCACCATACCTCCTGTTTTCATTTTTTAAACAAATGCAGAGGGGTCTCCTACAATCTATTAACCCAAAAGATGTTTCAATGCAAGGGCCAAGAATGCGGTGCTACTTAGGCTCTGGGGTACCAGGAATTACCCAGGCTACCCAAGAACAGTCAGAGGAGGCCTCCAGAGCCACAGTTTGTGGTTCTCAGGCACCTCCAGGGCTACACCCAGAAACCTGAGGTAGTGGTGATGCTGGAGACTGAATTAGAGTTAGCTTCATGCTTCAACCCTCGTACTATCTCTCCAGCCTCCTTTTAACTTCCTCTTTTTTTTTTTTTTTGCTTTTAGGTCACACCCAGTGATGCACAGGGGTTCTTGCTGGCTCTGCACTCAGGAATTACTCCTGGTGGTGCTTGGAAGACGACATAGGATGCTGGGAATTGAAGCCAGTTTGGCCGCATGCAAGGCAAACACTCTACCTGCTGTGCTATTGCTCCAGCCCCTTTACTTCTTTTTTAAAAAAATTAATTTTATTTTTGCGAAGTTGCTCACAATATTTGATTACATTTAATATTTGAACACCAATCTCACCACCATAACACCTTCCCACCACCATGTTTTGGATGTTTCATCCCGAACCCCAAATTCTGCCCCAAAGCAGAACCGAAATAATTTATTTTGTATTGCCTGTTATGAACAATCCGCTAAAAATTATCCAAAAAAGTTTACATTTTCACTTTATTGGTTGGCCAGCATTTGCACCTCACTAACTTTTTGGAAGAAACTACCAAGCTTCCATGCTTTGTGTGCAGATTTTCAAGGAAAAATAAAAATCTAATCAAAGATGGAAAGGAGAAGGTGGGTGGTTAAAGGACAAGATACAATAGCAATCCTTATAGAAGCATAGAGATGCTCATTTTATGGAGTGACAGAATGGTGTAGTTGTTAAGAAAGATGGAGGTCAATCTTTCATGACTACTTCCTGCTAATTTAGGGGTTTAGGTCCTGCCTATTGTGAGATAAATTTTTTCTGAATATATGACTTAAGGATCCCAAGAGCAGAGTTGTGACATACATGCAAGAATTGATGGAATCATTGAGTAATAGTTACCTAGAAATAGAAATTTATAAGTAAATAAGTGCACATTACATAGAGGAGATAGTAGGAAATTTATGATTATGGAAAAGATAAGTCATACAAATTTTAATCTCAGAAGAATAAAAATTGTTTTTAAAATGTTTATCTTATTTTGATTTTTGTATCACTCCCAGAGGTGCTCAAGGGTTACTCCTGGCTGTTTACTCAGAAATCATTCCTGGTGGTGCTGAGGGATCACGTAGGATACCAGGGATCAAGGCCCTGTTGGCTGCGTGCAAAGCAAGAGCCTTAATCAAAGTACTATCTCTGTGACCCCAAGAACAAAGATATTTTTATTTGACAAGAATAGGGAAAATGGTCTGGGCTAATTGAATGTAAGAGGATCCATGTTTTCTAGAGAATAATTTTTTTTTTCAGGAAGAGCAAAACAGGCCAGAGAGATAGTGCAGGGTGAAGGTACTTGCCTTGCATGTGGACAACCCTGGTTTGATCCCTAGTGCCTTATATATATGGTTCCCAGGGAACTACTGAGAGTAATCCCTGAGCACAAAGTCAGGAATAAGCTTTAAGCACCACTAATGTAGCCCAAACACATCTCACCCCAAAAAAGAATAGGAAGGAAGAAAGAAAGAAAGAAAGAAAGAAAGAAAGAAAGAAAGAAAGAAAGAAAGAAAGAAAGAAAGAAAGAAAGGAAGGAAGGAAGGAAGGAAGGAAGGAAGGAAGGAAGGAAGGAAGGAAGGAAGGAAGGAAGGAAGGAAGAAAGAAAGAAAGAAAGAAAGAAAGAAAGAAAGAAAGAAAGAAAGAGAGAGAGAGAGAGAAAGAAAGAAAGCAAGAAAGAAAGAAAGAAAGAAAGAAAGAAAGAAAGAGAGAAAGAAAGAGAGAGAAAGAAAGAGAGAGAAAGAAAGAAAGAAAGAAAGAAAGAAAGAAAGAAAGAAAGAAAGAAAGAAAGAGAGAAAGAAGAGAGAAAGAGAGAGAGAGAAAGAGAGGAAGGAAGGAAGGAAGGAAGGAAGGAAGGAAGGAAGGAAGGAAGGAAGGAAGGAGAGAAATAAAGAGAATAAAGAAAGAATAGGGAAACAAAATTTAAAACATCAATAAACAGCATAAGTAAAAGAAAGTCCCATGATGATTGCTATAATAATTAATCATTTATTTTCTTAAGTTCACCCACCAAAAAAAATCCATAGATTATATAATTCCCAGCAGGTGGTGGGGTAGGGCCAGTGAGTGCCTATATTTCTTCTTTCCGTTTCTTGGGAGTCTATTGTATTAGAAAAGGGAACGATTTTATGCAGTGGGAATTTTCTTTCCTTTTGGCCAACTATTAGATACATTGAATGAATGTGTTAGGCCTCTGTTGCCAAGGTGATATTTCTAATCATGGCTTCATAATAGCAAACCTTCACAGGGGTTAGGCAGGCCAAGGGCTTTCCCTACACCTGCCAGGATTAATACAATTGCCCTTTTTGTTTTGCTATTTGGACTTAGTTCTATTATGGATAGTTATATCCATTCTATTAGGGCCCTAGTTTCCCAAGGGTCCATTTCCTTCAGAACTGAACATTATTCATGCAGGGGTATACTAAGGCTAGGGGATATAGAAGGTGGTTGTGAATTACTTGCTCATGAAATATGGTTTTAGACTCGCCACAAAGGAATAAATATCAAGGAGGAGCCTGGTAAAGAATAGAAGACCTAAACCAATTAAAGAGTCTCTTGGAAAAGGTGGCACTGGTAAGAAAGGACCAGTTACATTACCTGTGGGGTTTTTCGGCCTCATCAAAAGTATTAACCTGATCCACTGAGTTGGCTGCAGCACCATACTCCAGCTGTTCCAGCCACATAGTCAAGTACTGTACAGTTATCCATCACAATTCTGGCAGAAAATTCTGGACTCTGCGAGCTCCAACTGCTTTTCCCTTCTGTAGTTTGGGCCAAAATACTAATGCTCTTAGATTCAGATGATTTCAAACAGATGGATTCCCAGTACTGAGTGTGTCTCTACAAAGACTTGATCCTTTTCTAAGGAGATGGTTGTTCCTAGCTTCTTAGATCTCTTCCCAGAAGAGAAACCGGGAATTCTGGTGTATTTTAAAGGGAGTAGATAGGGCTATTTTAGTCTACCTCAGAGATTAGGGGAAAGGTAAAGCACCAGACTTTAGGTTGGCCATCAAATCCCATTAGTAAATACTGAAATTGGAGACAGATTCACAGACTGATTCAGAGCAGAGCAGGATGCTCCTGGAGCAAGTAAACATTTAGTTTTCCTACCTGCCCTGAAAAGGATCACCTGAGACACTGCTAGCTTAATGACAATGGGTCCAAATGGTGGTGGCAGCTCTGCGACAGAGTTGAATGCTCTCCTCCAAGAGGCAGCCTAGGTGAAGGGGCTGCTCGCCACCCTTTGGGATGGTTGTCACAATCCCTTTTCCAGTGCCCCTCATTCTGGCAATGTGCACATTGGCCCTGGAAGAGACTCCACTGCTCCAGCTTTAGACCTAAAGGTTTTTTAATGCTAAATTGTGGGTTTTACCCAGAGGTCGGGGCCCAGTTTGGACATTCAATACTTCATTTCCATTTTTTTATTGGTTTGTTTGGGGGCCACACCAAGTGTTCAGGAGTTACTTCTGGTTCTGTACTTAGGAATCATTTCTCATCACTTACTCCTTTATTCTTCTCATTTTACTCTACTTTGTTATAGTTACCAAAGACTTTGAAGGTCTCCTCTACCAAGGTCAACAGTAATGTCCTGGGCCCTCATTTTAATTTTTTTTTTCGGGGGGGAGGTGAGTGTCATGGTCTTCTCATGTAGTGATCAAGGAAGTCTAGGGTTGTTAAAGATGCTCAACCAACTGGGCCAGAGTGATAGGACAGTGGCTAGGGTGTTTGCTTGCATGCAGCCAAACCAGTTCAATCCTTGACAACCCATATGGTCCCGTGGGTCCTTGCCAGGACTTATCCCTGAGTGCAGAATCTGAAGTAAATCATGAGTACCATGGCTGTGATGCAAAAGTCAAAAAGAAAAATAAGAAGTAAAAAGAAGATAGTTCACAAGGTTGCAGTATTCAAGGCCAGGACCCAGAAGGTAGCATTGCTCGGGCCCAGAAGTGTTGAGGGTTACCAGGGTTATGTCTGGTGGTCCTAGCTAGGAGCACCAAGCAGTACTGGGGTCAAACTCAAGGCCTTGTGCATGTAAAGTGGGTACCCCCTAGCCCCTTAGTGGTCTCCCTGGTCCCATCCCCCAGATTTTCTTGCCACAGATTGGACTATTACTAGGTAATTTTACTAGCAAATTTTCTATTTACTGGGTTCATAGACTTTTTCCCCCCTTAAAACAGTTTTAATTTCCCCTTTCTTTTCCTCATTCAGATAGCATTCATCCCTGCCCACCCCCCACCCTCTCATATTTTCTTCTTGTATTGTTGTTGCTGTTGTTTTTTATTTTTTGGGTGGGGCCATACCCAGTGGCAATCAGGGCTTACTTTTGACTCTGGACTCAGGGATCACTCTAGGCCGTTTCAGGAGATCATATGGGGTGCCAGGGATAGACTCTGATTGGCTGCAACCTCCAGCCTTTTTCATGTATTTTCTGTATAGGAAGTTTTCTTTTGAATCCTTAGCTTCCAATAAGCATTAAGAGTCAAGGCAGATTTTCTAGCAATTTATTTTAAAATGACTCTTCTCATTTTTTTCTCCTTCCATCTCTAACTGGGAATTCATGGTCTGTCAAATTGCCCACAATTAAGGTCATGCCTTGGAGGCAGTCAGTCAGGGAAATTTATGGGCTTTGTCTTGCGTAGCTTCTCTAAGTAAGCAGTTTTTATATTATTTTCTAACAAAATTTAATGTTATATTTTTTCTTGTTTGTTTGGTTTTTTTTTCCTTTCAGATCACACTCAGCAATGCACAGGGGTTACTCCTGGCTTTGCACTCAGAAATTACTCCTGGCAGTGCTCAGAGGACCATATGGAATGCAGGGAATTGAACCCGGGTTAGCTGCGTGCAGGGCAAACACCCTACCCACTGTACTATTGCTCCAGCCCCCAAATTTAATTTTTTGTAAAAAAAATTTTAAATATTCAGTCTTATATACTATCCAGATAGTCAATACAAAGTAAAAATAATAAAATTTAAAAGAAGCTATGTCCTCCTTGTGAAGATAGTGACGAAAGAAGGAGAAGGAGAAAGAGGAGAAGGAGGAGAAGGAGAAGAAGAAAGAAGAAGAAGAAAGACAGAGAAGCAGAAAAGAAGAAGAAGAAGAAGAAGAAGAAGAAGAAGAAGAAGAAGAAGAAGAAGAAGAAGAAGAAGAAGGAGAAGGAGAAGGAGAAGGAGAAGGAGAAGGAGAAGGAGAAGGAGAAGGAGAAGGAGAAGGAGAAGGAGAAGGAGAAGGAGAAGGAGAAGAAGAAGAAGAAGAAGAAGAAGAAGAAGAAGAAGAAGAAGAAGAAGAAGAAGAAGAAGAAGAAGAAGAAGAAGAAGAAGGCGAAGAAGAAGGAGAAGGAGAAGGAGAAGGAGAAGGAGAAGGAGAAGAAGAAGAAGAAGAAGAAGAAGAAGAAGAAGAAGAAGAAGAAGAAGAAGAAGAAGAAGAAGAAGAAGAAGAAGAAGAAGAAGAAGAAGAAGAAGAAGAAGAAGAGGAGGAGGAAGAGGAGGAGGAGGAGGAAGAGGAGGAGGAGGAGGAAGAGGAGGAGGAGGAGGAGGAAGAGAAGGAGGAGGAGGAGGAGGAGGAGAAGGAGGAGGAGAAGGAGGAGGACGAGGACAAGGAGGACTAGGAGGACAAGGAGGAGGAGGAGGAGGAGGAGGAGGAGAGGAAGAGGAAGAGGAAGAGGAAGAGGAAGAGGAAGAAGAGTAGGATAACATGGGGTTTGTCCTTTTAGCTTTGCTGCAGAGAACTTAGTTTACCTTAGAGAAATGGCCTTTCTGTATGGACATAGGAAGACAGTTAATAATATGCTTTGTAACTTGGGAGCTGACTGACTCCAATAACATTTATTCCTGGGCATCTGCTTCCTCAACTCAGTTGCCCTTAGTTCCTAGCACCCCAAAAGCAGGGTCCCGATGAGGGATGGAACGGACCCAGGGCAAGCTGTGAGCTACCCTGGCATCGAAATGGGCCAGGCCAAAGCGCCACAATACTCAACTATAAGTTGAAGTTGGCGCTGTCATGATCCAAAGGTAACGATGAGATTAGGACCCTGCTAGGGTTAGGAAGATTAACCTGGCTTGAGGACTGTGGTCTGGAATGTATAGTGAGATGTCCTCAGGAAGAACCAAACTTTATATCTCTTACTGTGCTTATACAGAATGACATTGCTAGAAATATTAGAAATAGATTCACTATAACTATTTAAGCAGATTATTAGCTCACACCCTGACACACCCTTGTTTGGACCCCCACCCTTGAGTGGATCTCCTTAAATGAGATTTCCTTAGATGAGATTTTGTTAGTCTCCTCAAGAAATGGTCTTACCCTTCTTTGTTGATTTGTTAATGTTCAACACACCTTTGTGTTACTGCCCTATATAATTTGCTATATAAACTGAGAATGAAGGAGAAGACAGGGGCACTGAGGGAGACAGAGGAAGAAGCCAGAGGAGACAGAGGAAGAGACAGAAGAAAAAGAAGACAGGGAAGACAGAAGAAGACAGAAGAGACAGAGAAGGAGACACACAAGAGGACATGAGAGAAATGGGATGACACAGAAGTAGAGGGAAGAGACAGAAGAGGGGGAACACACAGGAGAGAGAGAGAGAGAGAGAGAGAGAGAGAGAGAGAGAAGCAGAACGGGAATTGGAACGGAAATTGGAATAAACTGCAACTGATACTTACCAGCCTGGCACTCATGCCTGCCTTGTCATCGCCATCAACTTCCCCGGAGTGGGGGAAGCAGCTGGAGACTACCGGATTCGGGCTGCAGGAGAGATAGAGTGCCACTGCCCTGTGCCTGGTGTGGTGCCCCTTCCCTTTTTGTGTGTTTACACAGAAGAGGAAGAGGAAGAAGAAGGTAAAAGGGGACATAAAGAATAACATGTCTGGATTTAGTTGGTGCTAGAGACTTGACATGGTAAAGAAGAATCCAAGTGGTGGTCTTAATTGTCTCTTGAATGCAGGGATAAAGGAAGTCAGAGGTTCATTGAGGAGGTCTTGAGTCCTAAGTGCAGAGGACAGGAGCAAAAATTGTAAAGCCCAATAGACTCCAATGTTGAAACCGAATATGAAAGCCACTAAGAATTTTCTTAGGAAAAGCAGCATGACAGTAGAGATAATGATTTCAAAAGTGAGGAAAAGTCATAAACAGACCATTTTCACCAAAAGCAAAATGAAAGCTCATATCAGGAAGAATTTTGATTATTCTGAATGGGCAATGAATATTGCTAATTGTTGGTGGGCCTCACGGGTGACTTATGTGAAGTGGGGAGGAGAAAGACGGTCACTTTCTCCCCATCCGCCTCTGCTATCTGGGACCAGGGTTACTGGGTTCTTGTGTCCCCTCGCAGAAAGGAATTTCAGGAGTAGACAAGGAGTGAAGCAAATAGATTTTATTTGGAGGGTTTTTTTGAGGGGGGGGGAGAGAGAGAGAGAGAGAGAGAGAGAGAGAGAGAGAGAGAGAGAGAGAGAGAGAGAGAATATGGCCTTCTGCAAGAGAGTGCCTATACACATCCTAGCATTCTATTGGAAAGCATAAAAGTCCACATCTCAAGAGGGGAGATGTGTGCGACACATATGCTCAGGCACTGCATGTGCTCAGCTACGCAGGCGCAAGCAGCACACGGGCTTGGGCAGCATATGTGCGCCCTTCCTTTGTTCAAGGTGGCTTCTATAGGCTCTTCTTGGGTTGTCTTGATCAGGAAGTTGTGGAGTCTTCTCAGGGCTGGATCATGTTTTAATTAGATTAAGGGAGAGGTTTGAGAGTTTGAGGAACTTCATGGGGAGGGGTCCAACCTCCTCAGGTCGGCTGAAGGTCTTATCAGGTCTATTTTCTGTATCCACAGGGTGGATCAGACTTAGGATTTTCCTCCCAGAAGTTCTGTTGACCTAAGTTTTATTGCCAAGGGCCTTTCCCTGTCTACCTGCCTACATCAAACCCACTGAGGTTACTAGTCTTGATCTCCTCCCTGGATGGGAGGCCAAGTACAGGACCCAATTAGCCAGAAAGGTTCCTAATATTTACCATCGGGCACAGGCACTCCTGAGGCTGTTCCAGCACATGGGAATTCCCTGGCTGAGTCATGTGATCAAAGTGCACAGATATGGATTCCCTGACGGGAAAGAGGGTGGGGGAAATTCCTGACATAACTCCTCAAACACAGGCCCTCTGAGCGGTGCACTGCACTTTGCTTTTGTCAAGTCTAGCGAGAATATATAGGGAGAGGCTATGAACAGAGTTGATAGGAAAGAAAGAAGGACCACGTTGGGGATCCCTGAAAAACTCAGGGAATTGCCTCCAGCTTGTCCTTCAGATACTGTTTTCAAACAGCACCTGCTTTTGCTTGAATCCACCCACCTGGATGCTAGCACCATCCTTCTACAAGCAAGAATGAGGCTGTGTCCCACACAAGGTCTCCAAGAGCACAAAACTGAGAGACAAGAGAATGAGTGTGGTTTCAGCCTGTCACTGGTCACTTGCAGGGAATGAGACAGGGTTGGACTAGAGCAGCTGGAACAGCAACCAATGCTGTCCCCGGGAGCTTAGCTGGGTTACCCCAGTGCGCTGCTGCAGCAGAGAGAAGCTGGCTACGTCAGGTACAAGACAGACTCCTGGCTGGCTCTCCAGGAAAGATATTGTGGGGAAGGCCCAGTCAGGACTAAAGCTGTTAGCCCTTCCTCAGGCTTCACACTAGGAAAAAGCTCAAGAGAGAGTCCAAGAAATAAAATACAGAGAGTAGTATTAAAACAAAGCATATATTTTGAATCGGAGTACAGGCATAATAGCATGGCACTGTTCCTAAGTCCAATCGTTTATTTAAAAGCAAGAGTGAACTCTCAGAGAGCGAGCATACTCCACAGAGAGTAGCAGCAACATTTCTACCTAGATTTCTTTCTAGGTTATACAGTATTGAAACAGAGTAAATTGAAAATGCATGGAAATTTAGAGAAGAAGGAGAATTGTGGGGTGACAATTTTCCAGAGTCAAGGTATCACCTAGATTCTAACTGTATCTGGTCACTTTCTGAAATTGCTATGGCAATTGTAAAATTGCATGGCATGAGTGGATTCGCTTTTTAAAAAAATAGAAAAGTATTATAGGAACTGGAGTGATAGTACAGTGGGTAGGGCACTGACTCGGGTTCGATCCCTGGCATCCCATATGGTCCCCCAGCATGGCCAGGAGTGATTTCTGAGTGCAGAGCCAGGAGTAACCCCTGAGCATTGCCAGGTGTGACCCAAAAAGCAAAAAAGAAAAGGAAATTTACTATAATAAAAATATAATAAAGCTATAAAGCTAGAAGTTGTCCAATGGTCAATGGATCCTACATCATGAATGACTTAGTTCCAAATGTTCTTAGGCTCTAGGTGGTGTTGAACTTAGCCGTCTCACTAGGACCTTACCTCTCACTGACGTATCCAGTATCTGTGACACATTAATTTTTTTGGCAAAAAGATATTGAGCTCCCGGGTCTTGTATGCAGTCTTACAAGAAAAACCTGATCAAAGATGGGAAGGGGAGGTGATGTTGACATGTTACAAGACAAGGCACAATAGTTACTAGCTTTTACATAAACACATGGGTGTTTGCTTACGGCAATAACTGAATGTTGTAGTTGTTAAGCTTCCCAGTTTTTCCACGAGAGGCCAAGTTTTCTGATCTCTACCAGCTAGGTCAGTTGTAAACCACACCTATACCGTCATTCTCCTGTCTTAGAGGGAGCAGAGGGTGGTGGAAAGCGTGGGTGGAGGACTGGTCAACGTCAGCTGACAACAGGTGGGAATGTTACTCTTTAATTTTAGCCATTGCACTTGTTACTCTGTCTCTCAGCCATCACTTATGGTAATTGCTGCTTATTTAGAAGGATGACAGAAAGAATAACATTTATTAATGGCCAAAGAGAAAGAGAGTTTTAGTCTCTTTTATTTAGTAAAAACTAGCTTAAAGGGTAAAACAGCACCACGAAACCTGCAATGTATAAACAAGTTAAAAGAGTAAAGGGGGAAAATTTATTCAAAATTATACTCATTAACAAATTGCTCTTAAACAAGCAATTATTTTTTCCATTTCCCTTTTCTTTTTACATTCAGCCAGTCAAGATATTTATATGTAATGCCTACAATATGCCAGAAAATCTATGCCAGAAGTTTTCCAAACTTTATATATTTTCTCTCATGCACTTTTCCTGCTGAAAATCATATCCTAACCATGACCTTGAAAAAGGAATAATTAATTCTTTTCTTAACTTTGAAGTCCTGTACTTACTTTTCACTCTAGAGAATTGCCTAGGGGCTGGAGCAATAGCACAGCGAGTAGGGTGTTTGCCTTGCACGTGGCCAACCCGGGTTTGATTCCCAGCATCCCATATGGTCCCCTGAGCACCGCCAGGAGTAATTCCTGAGTGCAAAGCCAGGAGTAACCCCTATGCATTGCTGGGTGTGACCCAAAAAGAAAAAAAAAGAAGAGAGAATTGCCTAGAGGCTAGAACAATAGTATAGCAGGGAGGGCACTTGTCTTGCATGTGGTCGACCTAGGTTTGGTCCCTGAGGCTTCATATGGTTCACTGAACTATGTCAGGAGTGAATTCTAAGCACAGGGTCAGGAATAAACCTTGAGTACCACTGAGTGTGGCCAAAAAAATTGCTGAGGGGCAAGGAAAATAGCTCAAAGGGCCAGTGTGCATGTTTTACATGAAAGAGGCCTAGATTCAATCCCTGACACTACATTGTGCCCCAAATACTACCAAGGGGTGACCCCCCCAAACCAAAACAAGACAAAAAGAGCCCCCCAAATGAAAAAGAATTGCTGAATATATGCCTAAAGCATACTATCAATATAGTCATCACTTAACCCGGCAAACATACAAGATGACATATGAAAAAATTGTAGTTTTTTGTTACTTTATGATGTAGCTTCTTACTCTTTTATGTAAAGAACATTTCTGTCACAGATAAGTACACAAAGATATTGTATTTCTTTTTCCATTCCTTTCTTTGTCAAGATGTATAGATTAGGTTAAAACAAGGCCCTTTGGTTTCTTTGGCATCAAAGAAAACAACTCATTTAATATACTTGTTAAAATTTAAGCAAGGTTTACAGTATAGATGTTATTACTTGAAGGCCCCAAAGCAAGTAAGCTGATTAAGTATTCAATCAAAACATTGTTTATTATCAAAAAGGAAATTTCACATACTAGTAGATCATAAGGTCAGTATAGCATGTGAAAAGCTCCTAACTCAGGATCTTTAATTTGAAAATTCTATCATTACCTTCCATAATATAAAAATTTACATAAGATGATTGAGAAAGGTTGTAAAATTTGATGGTTCTTTTAAAATTAGCTTCTTGCTGCTTTCTCATCCATTGCTTTTAAATATGTGTTTTGGAAGGTGAAAACAGACACATAATATAACTTTTTGTGTGCCAACATGAATATTTCTCCCAGAAAGTGTCCTGGGGAAAAAAATAAATCTTAAGTCAATTTTCACAAATAGATTAATATAACACAGGACAATTTGAAAAAGTAAAATCTTGCTCCATTTCTGAAATGCAACCCTTAGAAGAGTAATTCTCAAATTTTGCTTAATTTTGGCAGATATAAGTTTATCATGTGTTGATTCACTGTATCACTGTATCACTGTCATCCTGTTGTTCATCAATTTGCTCAAAGGGCACCGGTAATGTCTCCATTCATCCCTGTCGCATGCTAGGGTAGCCCAATGGAGTATTGGGGGCTCTTTCAGGGTCAGGGGAATGAGGATCTCATTTGTTACTGTTTTTGGCATATCCAGTATGCCACGGGTAGCTTGCCAGGCTCAGCCGTGCGGACAGGATACTCTCGGTAGCGTGCTGGGCTCTCCACGAGGAACAGAGAAAATACTGCGCCACTCTCTTCCAAGACCCTTGTTTTATAGTCTCTGGATCTTGGCCATTGATGAGATTACATGGCGCTGGGGGCAGTTTGTGGGTGTGACTGCCAAACTACTGGATAATGGGGGATCTGGGTGGAGGAGGCCCAGTCCCAATCCAATCAGGCTTGGAGATCTCAGCCACGGGTCCAGCCTACCTGTCAGTTCCTTCATGGGTGAGGCTCATCTGAGTATATGAAGAGTGGCCTTGAGCGTGGCTATGACTGGGTTCTGGAGGTTTTCAGCTGCTGGGGTTCTGCTTGGGGCAGGGAAGGAAACTCAACCTGCCTCCTCTGAGGAGCCCCAGTGAAGACAGCTTGGCACGGGGCATGTGCTCATTATCAATAATAACTCACAATAAGCATCTAAGGCACTGGAATGACAGTACAGCATGTAGGGTGCTTACCTTGCACACAGCAGACCTGGATTCAATCCCTGGCATATCATATGGTTCCCTGAGCCTCACTAGGAGTGATCCCTGAATGCAGAGCCAAGAGTAAGCCCTGAGCAATGCCTAGTATGGTCCCCAAACAAACAAACAAACATTTGAATAAGTAAGAAAGACTGGTTTATACAAACTTCCAAATACATTGTTTCCAAATATCCAGGTATTAAAGAATCTGAAATATTTCTTTTAACCATTTTTTTCAGTGCTGGTATAGAATCCAGGGCCTCACCCATGCTAGGCATGTGCTCTCCCACTGAATCCCATTCAGCACCATATATTGCTTGGGTTTAAGAGAAGAGCCTCTTCTCTAACTCTAGCATGGCTAGTCCTGAATCCTATTTCAATATTTTGTCAATTTCAATAAAGTGTTTTGAATTCTATGGTTTAGCCTTTGGCCCCAGGAATGCTTCCATATGATGGTATGACAAAGAGAATCATAAGAGTTTTATTGGAGAGTACCCTTACACAATTTTAATGATCTGAGTAGACTTATCAGGGTGGGGAGTCATATTTGACGAGACTATAAAGATTTATAGAAATAAGTGACAAAGAGAAAAGAGTAAGATGACACCCAGAAAAGCAACAGGAGCCAATGACACAGAATCTAAAAATCATATTAAGAAATTTGGACTTGGAGGCTGGAGAGATCGTACAGGGGCTAAGGTGCACTTGCCTTGTAGGTGTCCAACCCTCTTTCATTCCCAACGCTGCATAATCCATCACTGCATAGTGAATCACTGGGCATTCACAGGAGGTTCTCACCATGAATGTTGTCCTAGGTAACCCGTGGCACCACAAAGTCCAACCAGTACCATGTCCTCAAACCTCACATATAAGCACTGACCCAAATGGGCCTGAAGGGTCTCCAGATCTCCTGAGAACTGCTTGAGAGCACCCACCAAAGAAACAGAAACTTGGACTTGAGCCAGAGAGATAGCTTGCCACCATTTCTAGTACTTCTTGGACTCCTGAGCACCACCAGGGGTGACCCCTGAGCAGCCTACAAACATGCTGGTGTGGCCCAGCAAACACAATTGGACTTTACCCAAAGAGCAAAAGGAAGTCTTTGGGGTTAGACAACACTCATTGGTCCTCAGGGGCTGGATCTGGCTCTGTTCTCAGGGATCACATCAGGTGATAATCAGGGACAGAACCAGGGTCAAGTGCATTCAAGACAAGTGCCTCAATCAGGGACTGAACTAGGGTCAAGTGTATTCAAGACAAGTGCCTCAGTCTATGTACTATCTATCTGCCCTGAAAGGAAGTAATGAAATATTTTAGAAATTGGAAAAGTCAGAGAGAAGAATTAGAGAGAAAATTTGATGAGTTTCTTCACTGAAGTAAGGGAAACTAATTTGGAGAACAGGGCAGGACACCAATGGTATGGGTTATAGTATTGGTCATGGGGGAGAAAGTGAGTGAAATGGCACAGAAGAAGCTAGATCAAAAGATAACGGTGATTGATAGCACATGAGGGGGTTAAATGAATGAGGATTAGTTATCAAGAGAGATTTCTAGGAGTCTTGTTTGGCCAGGTGAGTAGATGCTGGCATCATGCACTAAAGGAGTAAATGCAAGAAGAAATTTGTGATGGAAAGATGATGAGTTGTTTTTGAAAATGTTGTGTTTCAGGTTCTTTGGGATATCCAAGGACATTATTCATCAGACAGTTGATTACTCGAGACTGAAACCTGGGAAGATCATCTGGGCTAGAAACAGATGTGGAAGATTTCAGTAAGGAGGGAGTAAGCTCAGAAGCTCAGTAGTAGCATTTGTCTTGCTGTGTGAGGCCCTGCACTTTACCCATAATATGTATTTAAATATTTGATTTAAATAAGCAAATAAATAAGTAAAAACATTAGTCATTAACATGTAGAAGGCATTTGAAACATCTCCCAGGACTTTTCAAGTATTTAAAATTCACTGGCCTCAGATAGTTGGTGTCTATGAGTTGTTCAATTTTCAAAAGTGTTCTGAGTTCATGAATAATGTTTTTAATTTACTGTAAAGTCTTACTTTATCACAGAGACAATAAGTATAACATTCTGAAATGAGTTCTAATATTTTAGAAAAAAGCAACTTTACATACCTGACATTGCCCTTGCAAATAATTCATGCTTGGTAATCATGTATTCAAAGAGATTTGTGGAGTGAATGAAAAAATGCATGAATTAAATACCTCTCCCTGTCTTTCTTACACAGTGAATGTTATAGTGCAAGCATACTCCTATGATTGTGGGCCTACTACAATAAGAAAAACATAATAATTCAATCCTTGTGGGTATTTTAATCAAACGAAGCATCCTAACTAGTAAGGCTGCCTGAGCATATTGGCAGAGTTGGGTGGTATAGTTAATGAAGAACACATGCCCAAAAAATGACCCCCAAAAAATATAACAAAGAGAAGTCTTACAATTGATACCAAAAAATTGGTCATAAGGACACACACAGAAATCTCGGACCCGAGCAACTTGAGGCAGAGATGGCTGGGACTTTGCAATAGGTCTTCTTTGCTGGGCCGCTCCAGACGGGGGCAGGTGCTGTCCCCCCGCCTGCTCTCTAAGAGCTCCAGTGGGCACCATTTTTTAGAAGACAACAAGAAGCACCAGCTCCCACATGGTCACGATCCAGAGACACACACAGGAATCTCGGATATGAGCAACCTACAGCAGCAATTTCTTCAGACCCTAATTATTAAAATCTTAGAATTCCTAAAGTGCACGGCTGCTTTCACAGCCAAACAACTTTATATTATATCCATAACAAGGAATAGAAAACACATTGTCTAGCAATTGTATTTTCAGCAGGTTTAAGGAGAGGTAGGACTGGTCTCGAAATATCGAAGGTAACTAAAGTAGAGAAAGGATACCTTGAAAATTGTCTGCCACACAAGTAGGGGGAGGTATGAAAAGAGGAGGGTGGAAATTCTGGGGATTTGGGTGGTGGAAAATGTGTGCTGGTGAAGGGATGGGTGTTGGATGACTATATGATCAAAGTTCAAACATGAAATTTTTGTTACTGTATCTCACAGTGAATTAATAAAAATATTTTTTAAATGGTTAAAGGATAGAAAAACAGGCAAAAGATGTGAGCAGATAGTTCATAGAAGGCTCAACTAGCAGCAAACAGCTCAGTCAATCCTCAAATAATGACTTTAACAGCACCATTTTGAGATATAACAAATGTTCACAAGATTTTTCTTTTACTGAACTAGTTTTTGATAATTTCATTTGCCATTTTGTTGTAACAAGCAATATAAAATAAATTATTTATGCCAAGGGGGCAGGCTTGGAGTGTGGGTGGGAAATGGGGGACAATAGTGGAGGGAAGTTCACACGGGTGATGACATTGGTGTTGGAACACTGGAGACCAAAAACAACTGTATTATGAACAAGTCTGTAAGTCACAGTGTTTAAATAAAGTGAGAGAGAGAGAGAGAGAGAGAGAGAGAGAGAGAGAGAAAGGACAGGGGCTACAAGTGCCTGCCTTCCATTTGGGAGGCCAGGACTTTAATCTCATGTGCTGTGCACATGTGCTGAACTGGGTTCTAGCAACTGTTATCTGGGAGCCACAGAATTGCAAGAGCATGGTTTCAGAACCACAGCCTGTGTGTGTGACTTCTGACAAACATGGTGTGAGCCCGCCAGGAGTAATTTACGAGTGCAGAGCCAAACACAGAATATGTATTTCTGTGTATAGACCAAACACAGAAAAAATTAGTTTAAAAAAAGGGATGTCTAGCTCCACCTCTGATCCCCAGGGTAGCTGGAGGTTGAGTTCAAGTGCCAGTGACCTATAGATGAATGATTCATGCCTACATAATAGTCTCCATAAAAGTCCAAAGGACTGAGGTCTCCAGAGCTTCCTGGTTGGTGAACTCATGGAGATGTGGAGAGCGGGGGCCCTAGAGCAGGAATGGAAGTTCCCTGCCTGTCCCTTCCCTTGCCCAATGCATCTCTTTCATCTGGCTGGTGATTCATATCCTTTACTATCCTTTGCAATAAATTCATGACCTAGTGAGTAAAAGGGTTTCCTGAACTGTGGGCTGTTAAAGCAAATTAATCACACCTGAGGCTATCTGGGAAGCCAGTCAGTCACAGGGACAGATAGTAATCTGACTTTACATTGGGTGCCTGAGATCTGAGAAGGTCGTAGGGACTTCTAGTCCAGGGCTACTGAAAAGTTTTCCAGTGCAATCCTGTTTTGCTGGTGAAATGCAGCATGGGCAAGTGCTGCCAGAAACAGCTTGCACTCGTTACATATTTGATTTTTAATTAATTTTTGGTCATAGTGCATTTAGAAATCTTTTACCATTGCCAATTATTTTTAAAGACCAACATATTAATGCACAGTTTAAGAAGCTGGTCTCTCACAGACATAGAAAGATCGCACTCATCTGTGGAATATAAAGTAGCAGAATGGGTGACTAACACCCAAGAGTAGTAGAGATAAGAACCAGGAGGTCTGCCCTACAGTTTGGAAATTGGCCTCACATGCTGGGGGAAAGGCAGCTGAGATAGAGAAGGGAACACCTAGTAGAGAATGTTGGGAGGACCCACTGGGTTGAAAGCTGCATGCTGAAAATAGACTATAGACCGAACATGATGGCCACTCAATACCTCTATTGCAAACTACAACATCCAACAGGAGAGAGAACAAAAGGGAATGCCCTGCCGCAGAGGCAGGGTGGGGTGGTGGAGGATGGGGTGGGGGTGGTGGGAGGGATACTGGGAACATTGATGGAGAAGAATGGGTACTGGTGGAGGGATGTAAACCAAATGCAAACATGAAAGTTCATAAGTTTGTAACTGTACCTCACAGTGATTCACTAATAAAAATTAAAAAAAATAAGAAGCTGGTCTCTCATCTATGGCATATTAGGGTTTGTAGCCATCAGACTAAGCCTTTCCTCTACGGAATCAGCACCCTGCATGGTCTGAGCAGGGCTTTCTCAGCACACACACACCTGCCAGAGACTGGCCTCCAAAATAGGTCACGCCCACTAAGACAAGGAACTCAGGGACTGGAGCGATAGCACAGTGGGTAGGGTGTTTGCCTTGCACGTGGCCAACCCGGGTTCAATTCCCAGCATCCTATATGGTCCCCTGAGCACCGCCAGGGGTAATTCCTGAGTGCAGAGCCAGAAAATGCACCTGTGCATTTCCAGGTGTGACCCAAAAAGAAAAAAAAAAAGACAAGGACCCCAACCAGTACAACCCTTGATCATGTGGTGATGTCATCGATAGTGATGACTTCAAGGACTGTTCTGAAAATGTAGATTCTTGTAGGACTATTCTGAAAATGTAGGCTGGCAGCAGAGATGCAGCACCAGGGTTTCAGGGTTGGGTTTTTTTTTATTAAAATTATACAACTTTCATACCCAGGTGCTGAAGCAATAGTACAGTGGGGAGGGACTTGCCTTGCATGTGACCAATCTGGGTTTGGTCCCTGTCCCTGAGCACAGAACCAGGAGTAAGCCCTGCGTGCAGGAGTGATATGGTGCCCCAAACCTGCCATGAGTGACCCCTGGGTGCAGAGCCAGGAGTAAGCTCTGAGCATCATCAGGTGTGGCCCCTAAACAAATAAAAATTATACAACTTTCATATTCTTTTAGCCAGCAACATTTTCCTATACACTGTGGGGGTAGGTCAAATTTGGAGATGTTCTTAGAAAACTGCTCTGGGCATAGGAGAGGATTAGTTTGAGCTACTAAATTCAAAACTGGCCAAATTTCTTAAACAAGTGTTTCTATTACAAAAATAGAAATATAGAGATAAAAAGAAAAACATAAAAAGGGGACCTGGGGAGAGAGTATAGGTAGTAGGGCACTTGTCTTGCACATGGTTGATTCTGGATTAGCCTGGGTCTGTGTTTGGGACCCTGGCACCCTGTTTGGAATCCAAGCCCTGCCGGGAGTGATCCATAAATATAGAGCCCGGAGTAAGCCCTGAGCTCAGCGGTGTGTGGGCCAACCCCACACCCCCAAACAAATCTTAAAAAGAAATAAATAAAAGAGGTGTTTTGTTTTGCCACACCCAGAAATACTCTGGGCTTACTCCTGGTTCTGTGCTCAGGAGTGACTCTTTGTGGTGTTCAGTGAACCAAATGAGGTGTCGGGGATCAAACCATCAAACTATCTGTGCAAGTCTTCCTCCTGTACATCTGTATTTACAACCTTGGGGGACTAAGGATGTAGCTCAGTATTATAGCACATGACTCAAATGTCTGATATACCTTCAACAACTGTACTGCAAATCACAGTGCCCTAAAGGAAAAAGGAAAAAGGGGAAAGTGTCTGCCATAGAGGTGGCTTCGGGGGGTGGGAGAGAAACTGGGAACACTGATTGGTTTTGGAATATCGTACACCTGAAATTCAGTCACGAGTAACTTTGTAACTTGGTAATTCACAATGATCTATTAAACATTTAGAAAGAGAAAGAAAAAAATATATAATATATTGGGTTCCATCCCCAGCACACCACACACACACACACACACACACACACACACACACACACACATGTTTGAAAATAATCAAATGTGATGGGACCAAAAAAAAAAAAAACCAAACAACCTTTTTAAAAAGCAGATTCAGATAGGTGGATGGCTTAGTCGAGCAATTTAACTACAAAACTAATTAAAATAGGAAAAATAACATCATTAAAAGAACTGAAGACTTTTGAGGTATCAGACACTGAGAGCATTTACAGGTATTAACTCATGTAATCCTCTAACAAATGACTTTGGGATGAGCAGTCCTCTTCTACAGGTGAGGAAACTGAGGTTTAATTCGTGCAGATTCAGTACTGCAGCCCAAGAATCAATAACTCCAGTACCTACACTTTCAAGTGCTAACACAATCTGCCTCTCCAAAGCCAGCACTCAGACACCACTCATATGCATTTCAGTATAGCATTCCTTTGCTTTTTGTTGTTTGTTTTTAATTTGGGGGCATATCTGACTGTGTTCAGGGCTTACTCCTGGTTCTGCACTCAAGGATCACTTTTGGTGGGCTTGGGGATCATATGGGATGCCCAGGATGAACCTGGGGTGGCCAAGTGCAAGGCAGATGTCCTCCATACTCTACTATCTCTCCAGGCCTCCTTTTGCTTTTTAAAATAGGATTTGCACCACACAACTCTGGGGTCACTCCCAGTGTGAGCCTGACAGTTCAGTTCTCAGGCTTGCCCAGTGGTGCCCATCGATGAGTGCTATTGGGGCTATACCAGGCAGTGCTGGGGTGTTGGTGGTACTCAGAGGTTGAATTTGGCTTCAAACATGTCAGGTATGGGCTCTACTACTTAAGCATTCTCTCCAGTCTCATCTGGTAATGTCTAAATGCAGTTGAGCCTGACTTCATTCTCTACAAGCCATTCATTCAGTTTCCAACGGGGAGGGGGGGGAGAAACAGGCTAAACCTGCGGGGGGCGGTGGAGTGGGGAGTGGTGGAAGCAGGAGAAGCCAATTCAGTCTTTCAATCCACAACAAAGACACTGAAGTCTCAGCATGAAACTGCCTTTCTCAAAGCCACAAAGCTATTTAGTGGTGGAGGAGGACTATAACACAAGTTGCCTAACTCCCAAGGTTACTCTATTCTCTCTACCACAAAACCCGTCCTTCCCACACCTCTTCCTTCAGAGATGGGCATAGGCTCCAAAGTTCTTGTTGACTCATTCAATGAACTGGTTGATATGAGGCAGGAAGGATTGGTCATCAAATGTACACAGTGTCTACCTTCTGGTCTGTATTCAATGTTGTCTCCAGTTCTGTATCTTGCCATAGTAGGCGGCTACTCAGTAACATGCTGAAACTCTCCTTTTTAAACAGCTCCTCTAAATCAGTTTTGTCTTGATATTTCAGGTCCTCATATTGGTTTGCTTCTTTGGATTGAGACATTGGAACTCTTTGTTAAAATGCTAATGGACAGTAAGATCAAAGGACGTCTTATCCATTCCTTAGTTGGACTTAGTTCATGCAATTGTACATTCATCTCTTAGGAAAGTCTTGATGGAATATTTTTTTTTCTTCCTCTTTTAGTTCCAGGGATAGAACCCAGGTCCTCCTGCATGCAAAGCATATTTTCCACCACTGAGCTACATACTCTTCCAGAGAGTTAGACGGTCATGACAGGATTGAATTTGCTAACCTAAAGGTGTGAGGGAGGTTATAGTTGAACTGCAGCAAGAGCTCAGGCCTCTCGGAAGTCATTAGCCCTAGGGAAAGTGGAAGGAACTGAGAATCAGGAAATGGTTAGGCCCCTTTCTACATATCTTAGAGCGTTGATCAGATCTAATCCCATCTGGCTATATCTGCATATCTTAGAGCATTGGTCAGATCTAATCCCATCTGGCTATTTGTCCATGCTTTTTGTGATAGTCTTGTGGACGTCATATCATGTTGCTAATGGCTACACTGCTCATCAGTGCTGCTGTAGCTAATCTGCACAAGACAGTCACAGAAAAAGAGAATTAGCATCTCAGTGCCTGACCATAGATAGCTCTCAGAGAATTCCCTGGGCCCCTTCTCTGGGCCTTAACTGTATTCATAAAAAAAAAAAGAAAAAGAAAACAACAAAAACCACTCAGTGAATTATATATTATTTTCTCAACTTTTCAGATCAGAAAAAGAATGGCCCAAGAGCTTGTGTAATTTCCTCAAGGCACATAATTAAGATCTCTTTCAAAGAGGCTAAGTACTGTATGCAGGACTGAGGTCTGACTGACTCATGCTCATCTGCTGTACTCTACCACACCCTTTCACAATCTACTGCTTCCGAGGCCTTTAGACATTGGACATTCACAGTTAGGCCTATCCTGTTCATTACTACATTGCACTGACCTTCAGTGGCCTAATTTATCATAGGTAAGCACACAGGCACTTGTAAAGGAGCCATATGGCAGCAGCATATGGAAGCAGACCCTTAAACAAGGTCAAAGGAAGGTTAATGAAGCCTAGATTTCAATGTATGTTTCTAAACTCTAAAAGAAATGCTATTTGTGATAATGTCGAGAACTGTGAGCAAGGTGCTGTGCTATGTGCAGTATTAAAATTACACAACAGCTTGCTTAATCCTCACAATATCCCTATGAAGGAGATACTAGTCTGGTCCCATCTTTTAGGTAAGAAAAATATGACATCGAGAAGTAAATTACTAAAGGTTCCCTGGCTGGTAAATCATGGCTTCATTTTACGAATCCAAGATAATCTGAAACCAGATTACTTCTCAGGGTGAAACACTTTAGGACATGAACCAGATATCAAATTAAGTTCTATAGAACCTTAAACTCATAGTAATCACTCTGAGGCACAGGAAGAGAGTTCAAAAGGCTGAGTATATGCTTTGCATGTTGGAGGCCTGGGTTCAACTGCCATACTACATGGTCTCCCAAGCACTGCCAAGAGTGACCCGTGAGCAACACGCCTGTAGCGGCCCATGAGTACCTCCTGGTGTTAACCCCCAAAGCAAGCAAAGAAACAAGAAATAATCACTCTGAGACATAGCAGGTAGGAAGGATATTTGGGGACAGGATTGTGGTTTAGCAGTAAAGCATATGCCCTGCATATGTGAAGTCTTGGGTTTGATCCCTGTATCACTGTATCACTGTCATCCTGTTGGTCATTGATTTGCTCAAGCGGACACCAGTAACGGCTCCATTCATCCTAGCCCTGAGATTTTAGCATCCTCTCTTTACTCGTTCTTTTCAGCGGTGCCACATAAGAGGCTCTTTCAGGTCAGGGGAATGAGACCCATCATTGTTACTGTATTTGGCATATCGAATACACCATGGAGAGCTTGCCAGGCTCTGCCATGAGGGCAGGATGCTCTCGGTACCTTGCCATGTTCTCCGAGAGGGAGAACTAGGCTATGTATCTGGGAGCTTTGTTTTACAGTCTCTAAATCTTGGCCGTTGATGGGATTACACAAGCTTTGGGGACAGTTTGTGGGTTTGGCTGCCAACAAGCTACTGGAAAATGGGGGATCTGGGTGGAGGAAGCCCAGTCCCGATCCGAGCAGGCTTCGACATTTCAGCCCCGGGTCCGGTGAAGACAGCCAGGCGCAAGGGCAAGAGACTCGGCCTTGCTCTCTGGGCACCATATGTCTGTTTGTTTTGGATTCACAAAGGGTAGGTTTGATTCCTAGCACCTCACCACAAAAATAAATAAATAAAGAGCTAGAGAGATAGTACAGGGGTAGGGTGTTTGCCTTGCATTCTGCTGACCCATATTCAACCTGCGGCATCCCACATGGTCCCCCAAGCACCACCAGGAGTAATTCCTGAGTGCAGAGCTAGGAGTAACCCCTGAGCATAGCTGGGTGTGACCCAAAAAGCAAAATAAATAAATAAATAAATAAAATACATATTTGGAATAGTTTATTTTGGGGGGGGTCACACCCGGCGATGCTCAGGGGTTACTCCTGGCTCATGCACTCAGGAATTACTCCTGGCGGTGCTCAGAGGACCATATGGGATGCTGAGAATCGAACCCGGGTAGGCCACGTACAACGCAAACGCCCTACGTGCTGTGCTATAGTTCCAGCATCTGGAATAGGTTTTTGGGGGAGCTTGTGGTGACACATCTGGTAGTACTTGGGGTTACTCCCAGTATGGTGATGTAGGGTCACTCTCAGTAGTGCCAGGCTTCTTTATGCAAATCATGTGGACCAGCCCTTTGCGCTATCTCATGGCCCCAATTTTGTGTTTGTAACTATTTTCTGAGTCATTAATTTATTCAGTACATTTTAGTGTATTAAAGAGTCAGCACTATTTAGATAAATGCCATACCTGTAACTTCTGCTTTTTCCTTCACTCCTAGATCATTACTGTACAATTTTGAGCTTTTCTATGGTATCTAACACTGGGCTGGTGCATAATGGAGAACACTCAGTTATTGAAAGATTGGTTAGAAAAGAGTACATTTACCTAAAGATGTCTAAGTATGATCCCATAGGAATGAAAATAAAGTGATAATTTTATCAAATTACAAAGACAATATTCCATGGGATAAAGGTTGAGGCACATATGCTACGCGAGTCCATGTGCTGCTTGTGCCCACGTGGCCGACACATGTGTCAGCCTGCATCTCTTCTCTTGAAATGTGTACTTTCATGTTTCTGTATCTAATGCTGGGGTGTGGTGTAGAGGCTCTCTTTGCCCTTGGAGAAGCCCAGGTTCTCTCTTGAGTGCGTTACTCTCCACTCTCTCCCATTCTCTCTCACTCTTCCCCTCCCTAAAAACCTCCAAATAAAATCTATTTTACTTCAAAAAAAAAAAGGTTGAATTAGGATCTATGTTCAGTTTAACAACTTGCAAAATGATAGTGAGCAAATACTCAGTAATTATACCTTGTCTACACAGCAAGTAAATTGAAACTAGTGCTTTTTTTGCTTCAACATTTTAAAGACTCTTTAGTGTCTATTCAAGCCTAAGACTAATATCCAAAGTTTGTAGCTCAACTTACTCACTAGTTGAGGAACGTTGGGGAATTACTTTATTTATAGTAAGTCAGTTCACAGTGCTCACTGCAGGACTCTGTCTGCAACCACAGTTTGACTTACAGTACCCTTGGTGAATGCAAAACAAACAGGCATATGGTGCCCAAAGTATGTGCACTTTTGAGGAAATACATTTCTACTTTATTGCAACAAAAACACTCATACTGATGTTGAATGCTTATACTTTCCTAAGGAAATATACCAGGAAAAACAGATACTAAATAAATATCCTTACTTTTATTTCTCAAAATGCAGTCAAATCGGGGGCTGGAGAGATAGTACAGCGGGTAGGGCGTTTGCCTTGCACGCAGCCAACCTGGGTTCGTTCCCTGCATCCCATATGGTCCCCCAAGCACTTCTAGGAGTAATTCCTGAGTGCAGAGCCAGGAGTAACCCCTGTGCATCACCGGGTGTGACCCAAAAAGCAAAAAAAAAAAAAAAAAAAAAAGCAGTCAAATAGTCTACAGTTTATAGGGAAATTTCCCCAAAGATTAAAATTGAAATATTGCATTAATTTTCTGTAACAAAATGAAAACAGTATTATTTTTGTTTTGGAGAATGTATATTTAGATTCTAAACCCTGGTCTAATTATCGTACCATCTGAGTGACCTTGAGGAAAACACTTAACCCCAGATTTTCATCTGCAAAATAATATTCTTCCCTCTGGCTTGTTGTAAAGGCTAAAAAAGACAATACACTACATGTAAAGTTTTGTGATATCAAGTGGGGTGGAGTGGGGGTTGGGATGGGGAGGGAATCTGGGAATACTACTGGAGGAGGAAGTTGACACTGGTGGAGGAAGCGGTATTTTTGTGTGTCTAAAATGCAGCTATCAGTAACTTTGTAATTATGACTCTTTAATAATTTATTAAAATTTTGTGATATCAGAGAAAGTCAGGTTAATTGAAACAGAAACATTATATGAAAGTTGCTTATTCATCTGCAAGTTGTTTTTTAAAAAAAAACTAAGAAAAGAATTATGAAGAAGTAAAATCTTTGTTCATTTGGTCCCTATTTTCTGAAGTTCTGACTTACAAGAGTTCTCTGTTGTGAGATTTATATCCCCTCCAGCAAGGCAAAATGTGGATGCCCTTGAAATATACAGACGAGTATCCTCTGTCAGCTTATACATTCTCATCTCTCAAAATCTTTTCCATTGGGTAAAATGCGTTCTAAGTTCTCAGTTATAATTAGTCTCATGCACCTGAATTTACAAGGTTATGCAAAAAGATGTCTTAAATGTTTAGCAAAAAATTGGTTCCACTCCTTTTCTTTAATTTTCTCCTTTCCTGTATGACCTATTCTCTGAGTATGGAATAGATTCCATCGTTCCTGAGGCTGATACAATGGAATAGCCACCCACTGAGAAACTGAGTTACCCAGCTCCTGGTTCACACTTTCTTTCAGCACAATGATTATTATGTTGGTGTTTGGGATGTACCCAGTAGTGTTCAGAGACTATTCTTGGTACTGGCCCAGAAGTGATCCCTGCCTATGTTCAGGAGACCTTATGTGGTGCCAGGAGTTCAAACAAGGGTGAACAGGATGCACAGCAAGCATCTTAACCCCTGTACTATTTCTCTGGACAAAAGATGATTATTTTTATCTTATTTTGATTTTAAACTTTATTAAGTCATAAATTTAGTTCACAATCACGATCACGAAATCCCGTTGTTCGTCAGTTGCTCCAGCGGTCTCAGTAACCTCTACATTCGTCCTATCCCTGAGATTTTAGAAGCCTCTCTCTTCTCAGCCTTCCCAACGATGCCACTTTGGAGGTTCTTTCAGGGTTAGGGGAATGAGATTCAGCTGGCTACTGGCTTTGGCATATAGATAACACCATGGGAAGCTTGCAAGGCTGTCCCATGTGGGCAAGAAGCTCTCAGTAGCTTTCTCCCAGAAGGAAAAGTAGATTATAAGATATAACCTACTTTTGGCGAGCTTGCTTTTAAGTCTCTGGATGTTGGCCGTTGATGGGATTACACACACCTGGGTTCCTCTGCTGGTACCTTCATGTGTGAGGCCTGTCCGAACGTGTGGAGAGGGGCCTCAAGCATGGCTATGGCTAGGTTCCGGTGGTCTTTGGCCGCTGGGAGCTCTGCTCGGGACGGGGAGGGAAGCTGGAGCCCATCCCCTCTGAGGGGCCCCGGGGAAGACAGCCAGGCGTGGGGGCAAGAGACTCTCTGCCATAAGTTTAGTTACAGACATTAAATATTTCAACACCAATCCCACCACCAATGCATCTTCCCACCGCCATTATCTCCAATTTTCCCAGCCACCCCTTAAACCTGTCCCCATAACAGGTTCTCAATAACTTATTTTATATTACTTGTTATAAATAATTGGTTAAAATGATGAAGATGATTGTTTTTTACTTGTGATGACCTTTTTTCCCTGACTGCTAATAAGCTTTAATTGACCAAGATCCTTTTTATATCACACAAACAAGTACTTAAATGATGGAAGAAATGACAATATCCATAGAGAATTTCTAAGATTTGTCTCTTTTAGATAAGTCAAACTGTAAACTGTCTTTCATATATAATGAAAGGTAATTTAACTAATGCTGGCTCATCTTTAATAGCACTAGACTGCTACTTTTTTTTAATGAGTTTCACCAATTTAGTCATATAACTTAATGGCGGGATCAATGGACAGAGAGTTAGAAGATTTAGATTCTATTTTCAATTCCACTCTGGCTCATTATCATCACTTTGCCCTGACCATATTCCATTATTACTTAATAATTGAGTAATATAATCTCAATTATGTTGGCAATGCAGAATAATCTGAAAAATCATCCAGTAAGTTAATAATCAAGTGGACGTGGCAGTCTTTTTTCTCCAGTTGCTGGCCCTGATGTACCACTGTGTTCTCAGGCAGGAACCAGTCTAATAATGCCTCAGTTTTTTATCTGTGAAAACGTGACAAATTACCTTCTCTTTCTTACCAGTTTTTTCACAGAATGCAGTTATGAAGATAGTATTTGTGCCATAAAAAGACTTTTGATCCTTGGGCCGGAGTGATAGAACAGCGGGTAGGGTGTTGCATGCGGCCGACCTGGGTTCAATTCTTCTGCCCCTCTCTGAGAGCCCGGCAAGCTACAGAGAGTATCCCGCCTGCAGGGCAGAGCCTGGCAAGATACCATGGCGTATTGGATATGTCAAAAACAATAACAACAAGTCTCACAATGGAGACGTTACTGCTGCCTGCTGGAGCAAATCGATGAACAACGGGATGACAGTGCAGTAAAGTGCAGTACAGTGCAAACTGTTGCTAAATATAAGTAAATGCCCTTTTTTTTAATTAATTCTGCTCACATATTTAGGTACTTAGGGCTCCCTGGGTTTGAGCTATATCAGTAAAAGATTACAATTTATTATGATATTCTTTGCAGTACCTTTGAAAATAAAATCGTCTACAGAGAATTGGCTTTTGAGAAAACAAAATCATGGGGCCCAAGTGATAGAACAGTGAGAAGGGTGCTTGCTTTGCATGCAACCAACCCAGCACTCAATCCCCAGCACCCCATATGCCAGGAGTGATTCCTGAGGAGAGCTAGGAGTAAAGCCCAGAGTATGACCATATGTGGCAAAAAAAAAAATTCACATTTTTTATTGTTAACAAATATTATTTTGATTCACACTAATACCCTTAATCATCTTTTTATTTATTTATTTATTTTGAGGGAGTAGGGTCAGGAGTTGAAGCCACGGCCTCCCACATGCAATATGCTCTACCACTGATATTTCTCTACCACATCCCTGGGCCCCTCCAGCTTCCAATCTTCTTATCATGAGAGAGGCAGTTTACTAATTCAGAGCTGTCTATATCTATATTGCCTAAGTAGAAAATGCCAGTTTAAAAATGAAGCTGTATCACTTACTCAGTTGATCCTAATTATTTCAGAAATTTTTGTGAAGTTCCTGAGAAAAGTGTGTAGGTTGTGAAAGATCTTAAAAATCTAACAATAGTTGACAGCATCTAATATGTTTTGGTTTTTCTAAATGTCAAACCTAAGAATTTTACAAAGATAATCACCTATTTCCTGTGGGTAATAGGAAGACTGGTAGAAAATAAATAATATTCTAATTGCTCAAAGAGTTATTATTCTTACCATGTTCATTTTAACTTGAAAATTGTGCTTGTGACTGTGGACTTTGTTATGCAAGCTGTCATGTCAGAATATTACCAGATCCCAAAGGGAAAAGATAATAAAGGGGAAAGCTCTCAAAACAATATACTAAATGGTTTTAATTCAAAGGTGGATGTTTTTTAAAAATCAATTAATGGGATAAAGGGATAAAATAATCCAACATAAAAATCCCAGTCTGGGGCTGGAGCGATAGCACAGCGGGTAGGATGTTTGCCTCCCACTCGGCCAACCCGGGTTCGATTCCCAGCATCCTGTATGGTCTCCCGAGCACCGCCAGGAGTAATTCCTGAGTGCAGAGCCAGGAGTAAGCCCTGTGCATTGCCGGGTGTGACCCAAAAAGCGGAAGAAAAAAAAAAAGAAAAACAATCCCAGTCTATGAGGACCCAGGTTTGAGCTGACAAGTGATGGAGATCCTTGTAAGCAAGTCTGAACTGTAGATGCCTATCAGTAAGAACTGGGGATTAGTCACAGGAAACTGAAGTCCTAGGCAGAAAATTTAATGATTACAAGAGACACATATAAAACTTACAAGTTCCTTGAAAACAATATTCATGTATTCAATAAGTAAATATTAAGCAGTCCCTTTGCCGGACACTTTTTAACTTCGGGCTAGCACTGTAGTCATATTATTGTCCCATTGTTCATCAATTTGCTCGAGCAGTAACGTCTCCATTGTAAGACTTGTTGTTACTGTCTTTGGCATATAGAATATGCCACAGGTAGCTTGCTGGCCTCTCCGAGAGGGACAGAGGAATCGAACCTGGGTCAGCCGAGTGCAAGGCAAACGCCCTACCCGCTGTGCTATCACTTTGGGGTGTCAACAGTAAATAAAACAGACGGAGTTGTGTAGATTGTATTGTGGTGGGGGTGCTGGGAAGAAGACAATAAAGAAGCAAGTAAACATGTAAGTGAAAGTATGTCAATAGAATTACATCTATGAAGAAAATTAAAGAGGGGAATTCTGGGAGTGGACTGTGGGGTTGCAATTCTAACAGGTGAAAGATGAAGGCTTCCCTGAGGAGACAGCATGTCAGCACAGAGTTCAGTAAATAAGAAAGCAGGAGTTCTGCTGAAAGCCAAGAAAGAGGAGGTAGAGAACATGAAATGCAACACCCTGGAGGCAGAAACAAGCCCCTTCCCACCCCCCCTTTTTATTTTTTTGGTTGTTTGAGAAAAAAATAAGGTGGCAGCATATTTGTTTCAGAGTGAAAAAGGGTCAGAGGAGAAGATGATTGATAAAGGGCAAGAGAGATAAATCCAAGAAATACAGGAATTCACGGAATTCAACAAAAGGGTTTGCGAGATTGTAGGATATCATTGGTTTGTCCTTTCTCCCTTGCCACAGAGTTTGGGCTTATCTGGTAATAATCTCTAAACAATTCTAGACTACATTGGTATGTCCTGCTCCCCTTGCCACTAGGAGCTTAGTTATATCAGTCACGCTCATCAAGGTGCTCCCGAGTCACTCCCACTCCTTTGTCTATATGTAATCACTTCTATGCTCCCTTCCCCAACTAGTCAATCAGCTCTTCCCCTAATCAGACTCTGTTAATTTGTAAGGTCAGACCTTGCTAGGACAGTGAACTTGTATTATAAGTTATTATTGCCTTTCTCCTCTCCTTATGTCTTTTGAATTGTTTACTTTAAAGCAATGTCCTTTTTGTATGGACAAAGAAAGACAGTTGTTGGGGCTGGAGCAATAGCACAGCGGGTAGGGCGCTTGCCTTGCACGCGGCCAACCCAGGCTGACCCAGGTTCGAATCCCAGCATCCCATATGGTCCCCTGAGCACCGCCAGGGGTAATTCCTGAGTGTAGAACCAGGAGTAACCCCTGTGCATTGCTGGGTGTGACCCAAAAAGCAAAAAAAAAAAAAAAAAAAAAAAAAAAAAGAAAGACAGTTGTTAATATGCTTTGGTAACATGGGATTTAATTGGCTTCGAATATTATTCACTCCCAGGCATCTGCTTTCTCGACTTAAGCCTCAGCTGCCCATACTTCCTAGCACCCCCAAAAGCAGGGTCCCGACAAGGGATGGGACGGACCCAGGGCAAGCGGTGAGTTATGTGCTACCCTGGCATCGAGATGGGCCTGGCCAAAGCGCCTAATGCTTAACTATATGTTAAGAGCTTGGTCATGGACATGTCATGTCATGATCCAAAAGCAACGACAAGACTAGGACCCTGCTAGGGATAGGAAAGACTAATCTGGCCTGAGCACTGTAGTCTGAAATTGAGATGACCCCAGGAGAGCAATTCTATAAGCTTAATGCATCTCTTGCTATGTCCATACAAAATGATTAATAATATGAATGCTTATATGTTAGTTGGACGAGGAGAGGAGAAACACACCTTTGGGATTCCACTCTTCGGCGGGTGTCCTGCTGAAAGAGAATCTGTCCTAGAAGAAGCATCCCCTGAGGGAAAGAACTTTACCCCTATTGATGGTGACCACACCTATGTGTAAGCCCCAACCCCTCATTCTTAGGGATTTAATTAGGCTGTAAGAGTTGGGTGGGGGCCAGTTCCAGTGCGAGTCCCAAGGCCAGATGTAGAGAAGCTAGATTGAGATCCAGATCCAGAAGGAGAATGAAGTAGGATGGGGGAGGAAGAAGTAGAGAGAGAGACTGGAGTGTATAGAGAGGAGATTGGAATAAACTGCAATTGAGACCAACCAGCTTGGCTCCTTTCCTTCCATCGCCATCAACCTCCCCGGGGTGGGGAAGCGGCTGGAGACTACCGAATTCGGGTGGCAGGAGAGACAGCACCGCTGCCCTGTGCCCAGTGCGGTGAGGTGCTCCGTGTGCTCCCTTCCTCGCCCTTTTTTTTTCTTTTTTGTGTTTTTACACACGAGATATACTAACAGCCTGGAGCTCATGGTTTGCAGGCCAGAACCCCAGGAACTGCTAGGAATGCTTCTGGCATACAAAGTTAGGAGTCCCTGAGCACTACTGGGTGTGGCAAAACAATAAAAAACTGAAAACTAAATATCTCAACAATATCAAGAAAACAAGCAATCTCATCCAAAGTGAAGGCAAAACTTTACCAAGGAAGATACACAATCACCAACATTTTACACAAGAAAAACACCCATTTGTTTTTGCTTTGGGACCATATCCAGCAGTGCACAGGTGTTACTTCTGGCTCTGCACTCAGGAGTTACTCCTAGTGGACTCAGGGGTCCATGTTGGGTGCTAGGGATTGAACCTGCATGCAAGTCAGCTGCACTCAAGTCAAGCCCACTACCTGCTGTACTATCTATTCACTCCCCCAAACACTCATTGGATTAAGATGAAGTTCAGGGGTTAAAGGAACATGCCTTGCATGTGGTCAACCTCAGCTCTATCTGAGGCACCATGCAGTGCTCCAAGCACCACTGACTGTGGCCCTGGAGGCCCCAAGCACTTCATGGTAGCCCAGGTCATCTCTGGAACTCCAGGGTTCAAGCAGCATTACATACTCTGGCCCTTGCAAAGAAATGCTATTGGCAAAGAAATGCTCCAGTGTCCCTCTTCCCTAGCCTAAGCACTGTTTAGGAGATTCCTCCAATTTTTTTTTAATCCTTCATTATCCTGGTTATCAGTGAAATGAAAATTAAAACGACAATAAGTAGTTCTGCAATGATCTCTATATTTTCAAAAGACCAACACACACACACACACACACACACACACACAAACCCAAGTGCTAGGTTGAAGACATAGTGCAGAGGTTAGAGCACTTGCATTACATACAGCCGACACAGGTTCAATTCCCAGCACCACAAATGGGAAGCACCAGGAGTCCTTCCTAAGTGCCAGGAGTAAGCCCTGACCTCAGTCAGATGTGACCCCAAAGTCAAAACAAAACAAGTGCAGGTGGGACTGTAGAGAAAACAGAACCCTCATTTATCATTGTCAGGAATCTAAATGGACAGCTTCTGAAAAGAAAGAAAGGAGGGAGGAAGGAAGGAAGGAAGGAAGGAAGGAAGGAAGGAAGGAAGGAAGGAAGGAAGGAAGGAAGGAAGGAAGGAAGGAAGGAAGGAAGGAAGGAAGGAAGGAAGGAAGGAAGAGAAAGGAAGGGAAAGGAAAGAAAAGGAAAAAAAAGAAAAGAGGCTGGGATTGTGACAGAGGTAGGGTTCATGCTTTGTCTATATAACACCCTGGATTCAATTCCCAGGACCTCAAAAAATTAAAACCAGAGCTACTGTATTATCTAGGAATTCTACTCTTTGACTTCTTTCAATGAGCACCCTAATTCAAAAAGATATGTGAATACCTATGATCTCTGTAGCACTACTAACAATTACCAAGATCTTAAAACAGCCCACACGGCCTGTTGAGTTAGGATAAAGGAATTATGGTAAGGACTGGAGTGACAGCTCAAGGGCTTTACACATGCTTTGATGCAGAGGACCTGGGTTTGATCTCTGTTACCACATGGTTTCTTGGGCATTGCTGGAAGTAATATCCAAGCACCACCTAGTATGTCCCCCTCCAAAAATAAGAAATTGTGATATATACATATAATGGACTACTACTCAATTATTAGAAGAAATCAATTCTTGCCTTTTGCTACAACATGAATGGACCTGGTTGGGCCGTGTGGGATTGAGGGGTGTGGTTCTTAAATAAGAATGAGATTAGATGCTTAATACACTCATTCATGTGTGGTCTGTGAAGACACAAAGCAAGGCAAGAAGCAATGTTCAAGGAACACCCTTAGACTCTGACCTGGAACATTGGTGACCAAGAAGGGAGTGGTGGATTGGAAAGGTCTAGTGGACTGTGTGGGGAAGATAGTGGCCCTTTGCGGGTGGGGCATAGAAGCACTGTGAGCCTAAAGCACATGAACACTTAGGCTCTTGTTAACCAGTGGTGTCTCAGTTAAAAAGTAAGTTAAAAAAAAATTATTGACTCCAAGTCAAAGTACCCGCCTTCTTCATGTGGCAGGTTCTATCTCAGTGGACACTTCAGGTCATCCAGTTGTTCATCAATTTGCTCGAGTGGGCAAATCTTATTACTGTTTTTGGCATATCGAATATGCCATGGGTAGCTTCCCAGGCTCTGCCGTGTGGGCGGGATACTATTGATAACTTTCCAGGCTCTCTGAGAGGGATGGAGGAATTGAACCCAGATCAACCACATGCAAAGCAAACACCCTACCCATTGTGCTATCACTCCAGTCCACTTCAGGTTGTAACAGCTGAAATTCTACCTTCTCTGTAGAGCCAGCCCCTTTCCCTCCATTCCCTCCATTTAGAAGAACACTGAGGGTGAATTTGTAGGTCTTCTTCAGTCACTCCCTCTCTGATAACAGAATAGACTGGGCTGAGAGGGTGGGAGGATGTTCAATGGACTGCAGTGGAGAGACACTGCAGGAGAGGGTGTGGTATATCTTTGTAGTGGTGTGGTACATTTATAGTTTTGCTGGTATTCCATTTCACCGAAACTCTTCAGTGCCGCCCTTGAGAACATCATGTGACGACTGGAATGGGAAGGAATGGGAGTGAAGATAGACGGTCGGCAATTACACCACTTCCTCTTCACTGATGACATCGTTCTCATAATGCCAAACATTAGTCAAGCGGCACAAATGCTGGCCGACTTCGACCACGAGTGTGGAAAGGTCAGATTGCAGTTGAATCTCAACAAGACGATGTTCATGAAAAACGAACTGGTCCCTGAAGCTCCATTTGCTCTCAATGGAACGAACATCTCCGAATGCAGCAGCTATGTGTACCTGGGTCGAGAAATCAACATGAGTAATGACTTGGTGCCAGAACTGCGCAGAAGGAAGAGAGCAGAGTGGAATGCCTTCAAGAGCGTCGAAGAGGTGGTTAAGAGAACGAAGAACCTCTGACTCCAGGCACATCTTTTCGATTCCACCGTTCTTCCTGCACTAACATATGCCTCAGAGACCTGGGCCCTACGCAAGCAGGATGAGAATGCTATTAGGGGAAATGCCAAAGAGGAATCCAAAGAGCTATGCTGGGAATATCATGTCTCACTCAAGTGAGAGAAGGAATCCGGAGTTCTGACCTCCATTGACAGTCAAAAATCAGGGATGCTGTCTTGTTTGCCAAGGCATCAAAAATCAGATGGGCCGGTCATGTAATGCGATTCAAAGATGACCGTTGGACTAGAGCTGTTACAGACTGGATTCCATGGGACGTCAGAAGACCTCGTGGCCACCCACCAACTAGATGGTCAGATTTCTTCGTCAAATCTCTGAGTGAATGATTTGAGGCTCTTTTTGTTCCTGGAATGAGCAGGTATCATTGGGCTACACTATCTCGAGACAGGGACAAATGGAGATGTTACTGGCACCTGCTCGAGCAAATCGAAGATCAACGGGACTACAAGTGATACAAGTGATACACTTAGTTACTAAATAGTATTTTAAAAATACTTAAAACTCCTAACTTCCTTAATGTTTTATTTCCTCTCTATGCTCAAGGCTATTGGTGTTTATTGTAGCCCTATGAGAGAAGTACATCATAAAGCTCTCCAGCCCCTTGGATCTCTGTGTTCAGTGGTGGTCTATTGGCTGCCTTAAAGGTGAGAATAATTACAATTACAAACATTGAAAGGGCTCTAATTAAGTGTTCCTCTTCCTACCCTCCATCTTCTTTTCTCTGTCCCTGCCCTTCTCAGAATGCTTACATTTTTTATCTGAGATGTGGAGGGGCTGGTGAGCCTCATACATGCAAGGCATTAACTCTTACAAGTAGTTAAATCTTTAAGTGGGAATTGAATGGTGCCATTTCTACAAGAATAATGGTGAATAAACTGTTCTGTTTTTTATAAATATGCACAAGTACTGTAAGCAGAGTATTCTAGTGCAATTATGTGGGAGGGCTTCCCTGTTTAGGCAAGAGAAATTTGGAGAAAGGAAATTATAGTAGCGAACAGACACAGAGGTTCTACACAGAGAAATAAAGGACTTAATTATTGACCAATCTTACAAATTGCTTAAAAAGATTGATGTCTACATTCAATCAATTCCTTAATAGAATTAAACCTGGAACAAATTACTAACTGTTACAGAGAAAAATGAACAGTTTGGGGTTACTCTTTTGCAGGGAAAATTAATTGTAGGAATGAGGAGAAATTGGGGACTGGTCAATGCCATGAGGAATGGCTGCAATTTTTGTGAGACTTTCCTGTACCAAGAATTTTATACTGTGTTGTAAAGCCTTGTAAAAAAAAAGAAAGATGGTGCTGGAGTGATAGTACAGTGGGAAGGTCGTTTGCCTTGCTCGAAGCCTGCAGAGGTTTGATCACCTGCAGCTCATAAGGTCCCCTGAGCCTGCCAGCAGTGATCCCTGAGCACAGAGCCAGGAGCAACCCCTTGAACAGCACCGGGTGTAGCTCGAACACCAATAAATAAATAAATAAATAAATAAATAATATTTTTTAAAAATATAAAAGAAAGAATGAGGATGTAAAGACACTGTCTATTCCTAAATTAGCTAGAAAACAGCACAGTTAAATAAGATTGTTTTTGTTTCATTTACAGAAATGAAAGCTGGAATCAAGGGAACATAAATGAGCTATTAAGGATTGTCTCATCGTGAATGAGACAATTGGGAGTAAGAAATATATAAAGAAACTATGATGAAAAATAATAAAAATAGCACCTACTGGTTCATTTTTCAGGGAAAACAGGAATTAAGAACCATATTTGAATTAAAAGTATAGCAGCAAAGAGATCAATACTTGAAAATAACAAAGACTGAAAAAATACATCTTCAATACTCAATTTCCTCCAACTCTTTAAAATTCATTGCTTCTAAATGTCTCCAACTGGTTCTATTTCCTCTTCCATAAATATTTTCATTCTCCATCTCTTATCCTCTTCTCTAGTCTTTTTATAGCCTTTTTATTATGTTTTACAAAGTTTTACAAAGTTGTTTTCATAA
The DNA here is from genome assembly GCF_027595985.1 of Sorex araneus. Lineage (NCBI taxonomy): Eukaryota > Metazoa > Chordata > Mammalia > Eulipotyphla > Soricidae > Sorex > Sorex araneus. The sequence continues at coordinate 118,476,468 of NC_073304.1, forward strand.
GACCTTCTTATAAAGCAGAACCACTTGGTTTGAGCGGAGGCTTATTCCCTCTGCAATATTTATGAACACAGGGTTGCGTAATTACTAGCTCAAAGAACAAGAATATTTGATAGATAAAAGTTTATCAAGATTTCTGTGATGCAATGGAATACTATGCTGCAGTTATAAAAGATGAACTCATGACCTTTGCATATAAGTTGTTCAACATGGAAAGTATCATGCTAAGTGAAATGAGTCAGAAAGAGAGAGACAGACATAGAAAGATTGCACTCATCTGTGGAATATAAAGTAACAAGATGGGAGACTGGCACCCAAGAATAGTAGAGAAAAGTACCAGGAGGTTGGCTCCACAGCTTGGAAGCTGGCCTCACATGCTGGAGGAAGGGGCAGCTCAGATAGAGAAGGGAACACCAGGTAATGTGTGGTTTGAGGACCTGCTGGGGATGGGAGATGCATGCTGAAAATAGACTATAGACCAAACACAATGCCACTCAGTGCCTCAATTGCAAACCACAGCATCCAAAAGGATAGAGAGAACAAAAGGGAATGCCTTGCCACAGAGGTTGGGTGGGATGGGATGGGGTGGGGGGGTGGGAAGGATACTGGGATCATCAGTGGTGGAGAATGGGCACTGGTGGAGGGATGGATACTCAAGCATTGTATGATTGAAACACAAACACGAAAAGTTGTAAGTCTGTAAAAAAATTTAAAAAAATAATAACAATAGAAGATTTTTGTGATGTATGAAATTACCGGTTCATAACTCCATGAATTTCAACATGATTGCTTAAAATAGCTACTCTTTCTAATAAAAATGAATTTAATTTTAATTTTTTTCTTTGATTACTAGTATAATAATACGTTATGCATATAAAATAATGTAGCTCTAATTAATTATTTATTTCTTATTTATTTGATGTACTTTCATCAATCTATCTGGGCTTTTATTTTCTTCTTTTTGGGTCACACCGGCCATGTACAGGAGTTACTCCTGGCTCTGCACTCAGGAATTACTCTTGGCAGTGCTCAGTGGATAATATCGGATGCTGAGATTTGAACCCGGTCTGCTGTGTGTAAGGCAAATGCCCTACCTGCTATGCTATCACTCCAGTCCCTATCTAGGCCTTTTACAAAATAAAGACAATGTGCTTAGTAGCTTTGTAGATACTTCTCATTCTGTTGCTACCTATTCATTTTGACTACTTAAAATCTCTTCAAATTTTCCTTTCAGTTTTCTACTTTACACTTATTTTGATTGCTGTGTACCACGCCCACAGGGCTTAGAGCCACTGCAGTGGTATTTATGGCTCTCCAGGTTCATAATTGGATGTGCTGGGAGTGGAGGTGCAGTTCTAGGGATAGAAGCTAGGGCCTCAATCATCCACGACACACTCTCAACCATTTGGCCACTTCCCATACCCCATGGTTTCTTTTTTAAATTATTTTCTAAGTATAAGAAGTAGTCATATTGCAGTCTTTTAACATAATTTGCTCTGTTCTGATTTTCCATTAAATATTTTATACCTACTCTTTAATTCATCTGGAATTTATTTTGAAACATAGTATGAGAGGTTGCCTAACCCATTTTTTCTAAATTGGTAACCATTGCCATGGTTACCACTAATGGTTTCTTCTTTCCACTGATTTATTAACTCCCCTGTATCAAACATTAAATGCAAGCATAGAATGGGTCTATTTCTCTATCAAGCTATTTTTCAACCTCCCAATTAAAAAATAGTGAATTAAAAACATTGTTTAATTGATTTATTCATTTTCACTATTTTTCCTCATTAATTTTTTTCTCATTTTGGATTCCATGGTTTACAAATCATTTTTAATAGGATTCCATACATGAGGCATTCCAGGTCCACACCCTCCATCATTATCTCACTGTTTATTTATAATTTTTAATACTTTTTAACTTTTAATTTAGGCATTATTATTTACAATATTGATAATGGCAGGGTTTCATGCCAGAAGAATTATGCATTTCCATAATCTTTATTTCATTATTTACATTTTTATTCTCCAAGTCCAGTATTATCATCATTGTGCCTGTTGCAAATATGTTGGCAGGGGCTGGAGCAATAGCACAGCAGGTAGGGTGTTTGCCTTGCACGTGGCCGACCCAGGTTCGAGTCCCAGCATCCCATATGGTTCCCCAAGCACCTCCAGGAGTAATTCCTGAGTGCATAATACAGGAGTAGCCCCTGTGCATTGACAGGTGTGACCCAAAAAGCAAAATAAAAAATATGTTGGCAGTGGGCCAAAGAGATAGTGCAGGGGTTAAGGCACTAGCCTTGCATCCACTGGATCCTGGTTCAAATCCCCTGCATTGCATATGCCTCCTGAGCACCTCTAGGGCTCACTCCTGAGCACAGAGTCAGGAATAACTGCTGAGCACCACAAGATGTGGCCCCAACACCCCAATCTCTCTTAAAAAATAGTAATGACTATCAAAGTAACAAAAGTTCTTCATTATTTAATAGTGGAATAGCTATTCCACCAATGATGTGATTCTATTAAAAATTTCTACTAAGGTTAACAATAAGGGAAAAGGTATATAAAGCTAACTGATTCTACAGAGTGATGGTCTTCAGCCTTTGCACACCATGAACCAGCACTCTGTCTGCACACTGGTCATAGTCTAGTAGTTATAACCTAAGCAGTTACCAGTGGTTTTCAACCTTTCTACACCTGCTAACCAGCATCGGTTTGTGAATGGACAGTGATTAAAGACCACTGTTCTAGAGACGTATCTTAGAAATAAAAAAAAAGACTTCAATATGACAAAAATATCAATGCAGAGTTTTCCCTGGAAAGCATTATTATGAGTTGAAAGAAGAATGTATATGAATATAAATTTATATACCTTCAAGTATATTTTTTATATTCTGAAATAAATCTTTCATAATGTTTCTAAAACTTAAGTCAAAGCTTTCTGAACAATTTAAGTCAAAGCTACTCTTTATTCTAATTCAAGAGGTTTTTTTTCACACAAATTTGCTGGTTTATGTATCACTTAGAGAGATGCCTGAAAGTTAAGAAAAGTTTTTTCTTTCTCAAATTTATTATTTAAAAATAATAAAATTATATAAATTGAGGGCCCTGTAGCTGCTACTAAAAACAGCAGGAGAAAAATCTGAAAGATATCAGACAATGGCTACTTCCTTTCACTTCTGCAAGATGAGTAACTTATGAGGAGCTGATGTACAACAATGTAACATAGTTTATAATATTGTATTTTATATTTTGAATTTGCTAAGACTATAAATTTTAAATGTTGTCACCACACACAAAGGTGAGGTAATGCATATGTTAATTATGTTGGTTATGTTGGTGATTTCACTAAGTATTAATACATCAAATTATCAAATGAAATATCTTAATTATATACAACCTTTAGAAGATCAATAATGGGGCTGGAGATATAGTGCAGGTGTTAAGGAGCTTGCCTTGCATTAGACAACCCTAGTTTGATCCCTGTCACCACATAGGTTTCCCAAGCACTTCAGGGAAAGATCCCTGAGCACAGAGCAAGGACTAAGCCTTGAGCGCAGCCAGGTGTGAATCTCTCTCCCAGTATTGTCAATTGTCCTGAATAAAGACAGGGGGAGTGGAGAGTAAAACTTAAATTCCATTGTCCTAACTTGAACTGGTAAACTTTTTGTTTTGTTTATTTTGTTTGGGCCACACCCAAAATGCTCAAGGTTCACTCCTGGTTCTGCTCTCAGGGATCATTCCTACCAGGGCCATATGAGGTACCAGAGATCAAATGATCAAACATGGGCCAGCCACGTACAAGAGAAGAGCCCTATCTGCTGTAATATCACTTGGCCTGAACTAATTAACTTTTATGCTTTTGGATAGACTTCTATAGGACTCCACTGTCCTCTTCTCTTGAATACCACTGAAGGATAACTCAGATGAAAGCAGCTATAAAAGCATTCAAATCTCTTGAGTCTATGGCAACACTTTAGAGTCTTATCCACAGTTTCTAAAATTGCTTAAATTTATTGGTATGTGAAAAAGACAGTAACTCTATTAAAACAACCAGGAAACTGAACTTGTCCAATAGAAAAAAGTCATTTTTTGTAGATAGGGAGCACAAGGCAACAGCAAATATCTCTACTGATAGCTACCAAATCTTGAGCCTGGGGGCTGGAGCAATAGTACAACAGGAAAAGTGTGTGCCTTACACGTGGTTCATCCAAGATTGATCCCTGGCATACCATATGGTCCCCTGAGCCCTTCCAGGAGTAGTGGGTGCAGAGCCAGGAGGAACCCTGTGTATGGCCCCCCCCCAATTTTTTTTTAAATCTTGAGCTTGGGGACTGGAGCGACAGCACAGCAGGTAGGGTGTTTGCCTTGCACGTAGCTGACCTGGGTTCAATTCCTCCGTACCTCTGGGAGAGCCCCGCAAGCTACCGAGAGTATCCCGCTGGCACAGCAGAGCCTGGCAAGCTACCTATGGTGTATTTGATATGACAAAAACAGTAACAAGGAAGCTGGAGGGATAGCACAGCAGGTAGGCGTTTGCCTTGCATGCGGCCTACCCGGGTTCTAATCCCAGCATCCCATATGGTCCCCTGAGCACGGCCAGGGGTAATTCCTGAGTGCAGACCCAGGAGTAACCCCTGTGCATCACCGGGTGTGACCCAAAAAGCAAACAAACAAACAAACAAACAGTAACAAGTCTCACAATGAAGACGTTACTGGTGCCTGCTCAAGCAAATCGATGAACCATGAGATGACAGTGCCACAGTGCTACAGGGAACACAAGGTGTCATGTAGACTCACGAAAAGCAGATTCATATGCCCTACATCTCATTATCAAATTTTTGTACCAAAGATATTTTATTATAATGTTGGGGTTTTTTTTTTATCATAATTGGCTCCCATTTCAAAAGAAGTCAGTCATGTTGGAAATGAAGTCAAGAAAATTCAAGTCATGAGATATTTTTTTCTTATTTTGTTTTTTAAAATTCTTTCTTATGAAACATAGTTTACCTTTCTTTTGTTTTGTTTTGGTTTTAGAGACACATTCTACTGTGTTCAGGGATTATTCCTGGCTCTGTGCTCAAGAATCTCTCCTGGCAGTGCTCAGGAGACCATATATGGTATTGGGATTTGAACCAGGGTAGGCCACGTGCAAGTCAAACACTTTAACTTCCATAATATCTTTCTGGTCTCATTTTTTTTAATTGGTCATATTTCTTTAAATTGAATTTTTTCCATTTTCTAGATCTCTATAGTTACTTGGTTTCCGGTTGCTAAGTTCTGATTTGTTATCTTAATAAAACATAGGTTGTGTTTTCTGTAGAATTTGGTTGACTCATGTCTTTGAATAACCACACCCTTGTAATTAGAGATTTGGTTGTCCTCAGAGAGTGGTACAGTCAGCATGGAAATATTATGCCAGCGGCACTAACGTCCTATTTTTGAATGAATATGGAAACTAGTCAAGAGATTTACTCAAAGCTAGATGGAGCCTGCTCTATGAAATCAATAAACCTGAAATTTGGTCTCAAAAAAAAAAAAAGACGTCATGCTTTCAAAAAGCACTACTTCCTATGCTTCCAACACCTCAAAAATGTCTGCTGCTTTTTCCTTCACCCCAGTCAATAACCTGCAGCTTTTTTTTTATGAATGATGCATTTGTGACTTACAATACTGTTAATGTTAGTTTCATGGCACATCATTTGTATCTTTAGGGTACCCACTTCCTTCCTGTTCTACCTCCCATCCCCCGCCCTCAGCTAAATTCTGTAGACCAACTCTCACTTCTGTTGCAATTTTTTAAAAAAACCTGCCCATCCATTAAGATTTTACTCAATTCATGCCAGTCACTGAAAGTCAGTGTTCTAGAGAGGTAGAGTGATGACAATCAGAGCACTGCTTCAGCCCAGTTTGTGTATCAGCCTCCCAAGTTCTGTTGCCTTTTGATCATTTAGCCATTTGCTGCTCTTCTACTGTGTATCTTTTTATTTTGTTTTGTTTTATTTTGTTTTGGGGTCACACTCAGCGATGCACTCCTGGCTCATGCACTCAGGTGGTGAGTGCTGGGGAGACTATACGGGATGCTGGAAATCGAACCCGGGTCAGCCGCGTGCAAGGCAAATGCCCTACTGCTATGCTATCACTCCAACCCCTACTGTGTGCCTTAAGTCGTACAGGCCATGAGAGTGAGATCATTCTGTGTCTACCCCTTTCCTGCCAACAGACTTCACTCAGCATAATACCCTCCCGTTCCATCTATGTTGGCAACAAACTGCATGGTTTTGTCCTTTATTACAATTATAGCTTTTTAACTTTGCCAGAAAAGTTAGGAGAGGGGGTTCTGAGAATAGAGTCTGTGTTAAGATTTCATGTCCCCTCCCCCCAAACAAGTGCTCTTTAAGAATTATCTGCAAGAACAGGGGTGATTACCCGGCTCTGATCGTGCACGTGAGGGGGCGGGAGGAGGGGCTGGAGCTGAACAGTGGTCCTCGGGACCAGCTTTGGGACTTAGGGGAGCCAGGAGTCAGCCCTAAGCACTGCTAGATGTGGTCCCAAGACAAACAAACGAATAATCTGATAAAGAGCCATCCTGCCACCCAACGCAAGATCCCATGCCCTCACCACCACCCGCAGATAATTGACAGGAAGGGGCAACGTGCAGTATGGCTGAGAATTAGGAGGGCACCAGTGCTGGAGTCGTAGTGAAGACTGCACAAAATGGACAGGCTGCAGCAGTGTGAAAAAGACCCTGTGTACATTTAGCCTCCCAAAGTTACTTGGAGTACTTCATTTTGGACATGCCCAAACCTCTAAACCTTCCTCTCTTTCAATACCTAATCTCCCTCCCTCCTTTCCTCCCCCCTCCTATCTCTCTCTCATTTCAGCTTTTTCTTGCTTCTGATTAGCTTACAATGGGTAATAGTGAGAAATTTGGTTGCTGCTGGCTTCAAGCATCAAAAGCATTCACATTAACTCCAGCAGAAAAAGACAGTATTTCCTAAAGCTCCCACAAGAGAGCGACACAGAAGGTCTTAACCCTGTGCCTTCTGTCTTCGGAAGGCTGTCTTCAGCGGGGAACTCAGAGGGGGAAGAGTTGAGTTTCCCTTCCCACCTCAGCAGATCCCCAGCAGCCAAAAACCTCCAGAATTCAACCACACAGCCATGATCAAGGCCGCTCTCCACAGGCTCAGATGACCCTCACCTATGAGGGAATCTGCAGAAAAACCCTGGTATGCGGGACCCATGACTGAGATCTCCCAGCTCCCTTGGAATGGAACTGGGACTGCTCCACCCAGCTCCCCAGTTTTCCAGTAGCTTGGCAGTCACACCCACAAATTGCCTCTAGCGCCATGTAATCTCATCAAAGGCCAAGACCCAGAGATTATGAAATAAAGCTTCCAGAAGAGAGAGACACAAAACATCCTGGGGCATGTGTCCACATTTGTGGCCACACAAATTCTTACGCACTGATGTACCAAAAGAAGCACACATTTGTTTGGGTTTAACATATATGTTTCTAATCTCTTATACAAGGTCTTAAATGGCTCCAGGATGAAATACAACAATCTTCACACACTTTCCATGATGGTAGTGGGAAGGTGCACTATGGTGGAATTGGTATTTGAATATTATCTGTAATGAACTAATGTGAACAACTTCACAAAAATAAAATTAAATTTAAAAAATAGACAATATATCTTTTTTCCTCCAGCACAGGGTCGACTGAATTCTTTGGACTCTGAACCAAAATGTGTACAGGAATAAGTGGGGGTGAGTAGATGATATAATTTTCTCATGGAATAGGTTTTGGTCCCACAGCATCTGCTTTGTCCAAAAAGGAAGGGGACTCTACATTGAATCGGTTCCTAGTTGGAACGAGTATTTTTGGTTTTTGTTTTTGTTTGGTGGCCACACCCAGTGATGCTCAGGTATTGCTCCCAGCCATGCTTAAGGACCATGTGGGGTGCCGAGGATCAAACCCAAGTTAGCTGCATGCAAAGCAAGTGCTCTACCTGCTAGATTATTGCTCTAGCCCATAAAGAGTTTTATTATCAGAATAATCAAGGGAGGGTTACTGAAGAGACTAAAAGAATGACATCCATTACAATATTCATTTAAAGATCTCATCATAATAATGGAGTTCTTAAAGGAGTTCCCATAGTTTGAGAAATGGAAATCACCATTCAATACTTAAACCACAATTCCTATTCATTCGATAAATAATCATCAAATATCTGTTATGTACACTGTAGACTGTATCCTGTGGGCTCAGTAGTAAAACAAAACAAAACAGGACTGAGACTCTAGCTTCGTGGTAGAGAACTTGCAATGCCCAGGTTTGATGCTCAACACTGAAAAACAAAAAAATAGGGTCTGGTGAAATGGTTCAAGTGGCAGATCAGATAATTATCATGAGTTTGATGCCCAGCAATGCATGTACCCCAACCAGCACAGTCAGAAGTGACCTTGGGACTCCCCAACATTGATGTGCATGATCCCTGCGAAAACAAAATATGGGGCTTACATTCTCATCAATAACTCTAAAAAGTTAAATTTTTATTTAATTAGTCTGAAATTGGTCTCTGGCTAGAAATTTTATTACAGTTATTGAGCTAATAGAAAATGCAATCTGGCTTTCATTTTACTGTTTTTCCCCTTGTTGAAAACACCTCTGTGTTTTCAAGATACAAACAAGATCCATCCTTGAAGGGAAAGGAGCTGATTCATGTGACTGACCAGCAAGTAAGACAGTTACTGGCTTTTATGCTTTGGTATTGGTGGAAACTGGAATCATCTAGACACACCCAAATATATTATGCAGCATCCTTGAGCTTTAATTTCTGAATAAAACAATGCTGTGCATATTTAATCAAGAAAAAATGGTTATATTTTTGTTTCTGGGCCACACCTGACAGTACACAGGAGTTACTCCTGGCTTTATGCTCAGGAAACCATATGAGGTGCTAAGGATCAAACCTGGATGTGCAAGGTAAACCAGCTTTCTCCTGTACTATCTCTCCAGCCCCAAGAAAAACTGTTTTTATAGTTGACTCAGAAAGCAATGAGAAAAATTCCTTTTGAAAGTCAACAAGAGAAGGATTACAACAATTTTGTGTCATGTTGCCATTATCTGCTGTAGTCTGAATGTTTGTACCATTACCCCACACACCAGACACACCCCATTCCTATCAATTCTCATAATGAAATCTAATTCCCAATGTGTCGTATATCAATGTGTGGCCTTTGAGAGGTGATTAGGTATAAAAACGAAGCTCCCATTAATGAGATTAATGTCCTTATAAAAGAGACCCCTCGATGGCCAAAGCGACAGCACAGCTTGCCTTGCCTGTGACCAACCCAGGTTCGATCACCAGCATCACATATGGTCCCCTGAGCCTGCCGGAAGTGATTCCTAACTGCAGAGCCAGGAGTAAGATCTGAGCACCACCAGGATTGGTCCAGAAATATAAAAAAGAGACCCCATAGTGCTTCCTTGCTCCTTCAGCCATGTAGGAACACAGCAAAAATGTGACTGCCAACGATCAGGCAGTAGCTCTCTGTAGACAATAAATCTACTAGTGTCTTCACCTTGTGCATTCAATCCTCCAGAATTATGAGAAATAAATTCTGCTGTTTAAACCACCCATGATACTCTGTTAGAACATCCCCAAAGAAGTAAGACATGATATTTGGGGAGTATCAGGAGAGGCCTCCCAAACAGTGCTCAGGAGGCCTGAGAGCACTCCCAGCAATTCTTGGCCAACCTCAGTGCTAGGGCCCTAAGACTTAGTGCGACTCAGGCTCCGTAATACTGGGAACCACGAAAGCCACCCTGGTATGTTTGAGGCCTCCAGGGTCACCCTCATGATGCTCAGGAGCCCATGTGGTGCCTGGATTGAATCTGGGTCAGTGCCTGAGTCCTGTACTATCTCACTTGCCTGAAGACATACTCCTGAGAAGAGCACAAAACTAGCAATGCATTTAGTAGGCTCATTTTTGTTTTGTTTTGCTTTTTTTGGTCACACCCAGCAATGCTCAGGTTACTCCTGGCTCTGCACTCAGGAATTACACTAGCAAATCATTAAAGGAATTTTTGAAAGGCAAACACAAGCAAGTTTTGGCATATCGTTAGGGTTTTTTTTAACTGTATAGTACATATCACTCATTCCCTAATGCAATGATTCTCTACTTGAGGTAAACTGTAGAAATACCTTTTTTAAAATGTTGGGAGAAGGGCCGGAGAGATAGTTAAATGGACGAAGTGCACATTTTGCATAAAAAAGGCTCAAGGTCGGAGCCAGAGTGATAGTACAGCGGGTAGGGCGTTTGCTTTGCACGCGGCCAACCCAGGTTCCATCCTTGGGATCCCATATGGTCCCCTACCACCGCCTGGAGTGATTCCTGAGTGCAGAGCCAGGAGTAATCTCTGAGCATCGCTGGGTGTGACCCAAAAAGCCAAAATAAAAGAAAAAAAGAGGTCCAAGGTCAATCCTCAGCAGTGTATGGTCTCCCTATGCATCTTTAAGAGTGACCTCTGAAGATAAAGCCAAAAATAGCTCCTGAGTATCACCAGGTGTGATCCCAAACCAAAAAGAAAACAAAGGAAAAAAAACACAAAGAGATAGGACTGGGCATTGATATTCTATAAAAAGAATTGTAGATTATTTTGTGTATTACCACATTTGATAATCATAAAATACTAAGATATCTAGAGAGAAAAAAATCATATATTTTTAATTGAGAACATTTGGGTGTGTACATTTATTTTATTGACAGTCTGTCATCAGTGAATCAATTAACTTTTGTTGTTTTAGTATCAGGGGTCACACTTGTTGAGGTGCCAGGGGTTGTACATGGTGATGGGTTGGGTACTGGATATTGAACACCAGACCTCACACATACACAGCAAGCACCAAACCACACCCCACACTTTACTATCCACACACTTTAGTTCTTATCATTGAACCCATATCCACCTTTTATAAAGGGAGAGAGAGGGCCAGAGATATGAGTATATGGATTAAGGAGTTTGCCTTGCAAGTAAACCCACCTAAATTTGATGCCCAGCACCACTTATAATCCCCTGAGCACCACCAGGAGTGACCCCTGAGAACAGAGTTGGGAATAGTTCCTGAGCACAACAGTATGTGACCAAACAAACCCATACACCAAAGAAAGAAAGAATTCTATATAATTTCACCTGTCTTCCTTTATCTAATTTCTGTTTTTCTTTTTTCATTCAAGTACTGTAGTATTAATAAGATAGTGCATATAAATTAGTCATACTGAGCTTCTCAAGTAAAGTTCAATATTTAAAAATAGCTACAGAAATACACACCAATCTTTCCCCTCATTTGATTTATATTGTAAAAAAATGTGTTGAAGCTTGAATTTTGTGAGGCAAACATCAACATTCCTGACCTATTGTGCTCTCCATGAATCATAGTAAGCTACCCATCTGCCACAGAGTGATTTTCCATCTTCCCTGTGCTGAATGAAAGGAGGTAATGACAATATTTCATTAGGTCCCAGATAAGAAAACAGTAATAAATATTATCACTGAAATTATGAATTATTTCAGCTGTCTTTGGGATTCCTGGGGTGAAATTCTGTTTTCTAATATACCCCAAATCCCACCCATTGGGTTAGTATTGTGGCTTGATCTTTAGCTCTTATGCAATTTTTGGGGGGTGGGAGTTTGGTTTGGGTCATTCCTGGTAGGGTCCAGACTTATTCTGGGCTAAGGACCATTCATATTCTATTTTCCTGATGAAGTTTGGGGGACCATATGCATTGCCTAGAATTGAATTGGAGTCAGCTATGGTTAGAGCAAGCAACTTAACCCCGTGTACCATCTCTCCTGTTCCTCCTAAACACTTTCTAAATCAAGTTACTCTGTAGATGAAGCAGAACATTACATTACTTAAAGGTAAACAGGCCTAATCACTGGACTACTCATGTGAATTTTTTTCTCCTTTTAAGCTCCAAGTCACAATTCAGCAGCTGGTTAAATTTTTTTTTAAAAAGCCACATTTTTCTGGCTGAGGCTAGGTGCCAGCCAAATCCAAACTGGGGCTGCTGGATTCCTCCTGAAAATTCTGGCACATCATATTATTGAAGCAGTTACACATATTTATAGTGTAGAAATAGAGCAGACTCAGTCACTATGCCATAGATGATACTGTAGTGCAACAACCTTACACCAAGAAAAAACTTGGGGTGGAAGACAGGTTTTATTTATTTATTTATTTATTTATTTTGTCTACTCTGGGTTTGGTGATTGTGCATTACTTCCTAGAGGTCCTGGAATGATGGAGGATCATGTGATACCAGGGATCAAACCTAAGATTCCTGTGTGCAAAGCATGTGCTGCAAGATATCGCCTTTAATCTATCTCCTCAACCAAAAAGAACTGCTTTGAATTAAAGTCAGTATCAAGAAGAAAACAGCAGGAGAATATCTTAAAAAGTGTAAATTTACTATATTCCTGCCAACAACAAATTCAAAGCTAACAGTTTCGAAGAGGGCAAGCCTTATCTATAGCATAAACCAGGAATTTCTAAAACCAAAGATCCTTTGTTGATACTACTACATGGTTGTAACTATTATGAAGCACGAGTTGCTTGCAAATGGAAAATACAGCCAAAGGAGAATGAAGATGAATAAAGCATTTCTATATCTGGAAGCAGATGGTTTTTATTTTGAGATAAATAAACATTTAGTCCTCTCCATGAATAAGTCACTGTGGCATGAGAAATAATGTTATCGCTAATAATAGTAAGAACAGATAACAATTAGTGAGCATGATTTCATGCCAAGCACGATTAGTGCCTTATATGCATTATTTCTTGTAAACCTTGCAAGAATCTAATTATTCCCAACTTCCAGACGAAAGAAGCAGAGTCCTGATAAAAGTAGTAACACCACTTTTGCTCAAAGTAGTACGAAGTCATTGATCTGAAACCTGGTCCCGTCTTATTCCAAAACCCAGGCTCTTCAGAATTACCCAATTCATTTTCCTAATTTACAAAAGAGACTACATAGCTATAGCTACAGGTTCAAAATATCCTATTTTTGTACTTTTTGCAATTACTCTGGGCCCTTGGCAATGAGTCTGTCACCAGTAATAGACAAATCTCTAATGGAAATATAGTAGCTAACAGTTAGCTGCAATTGTGAAACAATTTGGAGGTGCTGAGTGTGCTGCACAGAGAGAGAATGGAAACAACTGTGAAGTACAAAGCAAACATTTGGTAACTAACTACAAATATTCACATACATAGTGTTTACAAAGATCATCATAGACATTGCTGGTTATGCTCAGCAGAAGTAGCCCCTGCAGTCTTTTCTGGGGGAAATGATGCTATTGTACCCAAGAAGCAATTGGTTTTCAAGGAACTATGAGGGGGAGGGGAGATGCTTTGGCATCACGGCTCCTTTTTATATTGCACCAAATGGAATGAGCTGACATATTAGAAGTTGTTCATGAATGACTAGTGATAGGGTTTTTTTGCCAAATAAACATTGTCATATGATTTGAATAGCTTATATACATCCAAAGTAAGCCTCTATTAAAAATATTATTTTTAAATGTTCTTGTATTCTAAACATCACCTTTGTTTTAACATATTTTCATAATATTGAACTGCATGGATGGCTAAAAATTTCATTTGATCTGGAAAGAAAATTTCATTTGATAAAAAAAACATTGTTTAATCTGAAGATGAAGAGATTTCTGATAACGGAGGGGAAAATAAGCATGCAATGCTTCTTCACTTGTTTTGATAACCTCTTAATGTGTATGTATATTAACATTTTCAGAAAACATAGGAGAGTTTTGATGAAAACCCTGTGTTTGTCCCTAGTGCCAGAAAAATCTACGGCTTTCCTCCAACATCCCACTCCCCATGTGCCATAGCTGGTACTGACGCTGAGTCTCCTGGTGGGGTGATTGAATCTAAGTGCTATGCAAGAGTGAGTGTAGTTTATCAGAAGGCTCCAGCAACTGCAAGTAAGCTGGTTCTTACACACCTTAAAGTGTTTAAGAATAACGTGGAGAGCTAATTAACTGGGATAACTAGTCCTTGCTCCTAAAATTGGTGGGAAAATTTGGATTTCTTGGGCCATGAATGTCACTTAGCAATAGAGCACTTGTTTTATATGTGTGAGACTCTAAGTTCAATTCTCAGCATAGAAAAAAAAATTGCTTTGCTGATGAGCATATATAGTATGAGCATACATACTGACCTAGAAATATCTGGGAAAAAAATGTTCAAAACTTTTGAACTTTAATTACATTCCTGAGTGCAAATTTTATTCTGTAAAAGGTAGACTTTAAGAGAACATAGAAATTGGCAAAGGATGTGTATTCTTTGACTAGCTAGAATCATGATTCATAGAAAAAGAAGAAACTCTATGTATTCAACAGAAGTTCCTCTGGAAATAATTAAGGCTTTTTGCTCTAGGATAATATTGGAAGATGGACACCAAAATTAATGAGGTGTTAGTAGACTTGATGACTTTAGCCATAAATACCTTGACTCTTAAGTCCCTCGCAGTTTTAATATTAAATTTCTAGATTGGTGGTCAGCAGATTTGCAGCATCAGTGTCACCTGAAGATGTGTTAGATGTTCTCTGTTTTATTTTTGGTTAGAAATTCCTTGGATCACGCCTCAGGCTTTCTGAATTAGAAACTTTGAGGGGTAGTGTCGTTCAATCTGTGGTTTAACAAACAACTTCAGGTCATTCTAATGCATGCTAAAGTCTATGATTCACACTGGCAGATTAATGGTTCTCAAATTTAGGACGTATGAAAATCGAACTTATCTGGGAGCACTTGCTTAAAATATGAGTTCCTATTCTTTTCTTAACATGGACTGAATTTTTTTTTATTTTGTTTTTGAGGGCAACATTTGGCAGTGCGCAGGGCTTACTTCTGGCTCTTTGCCAAGGAATCACTCCTGGCAGGGCTCAGGGGATCATATGTGATGCTAGGGATCGAACCCTAATCAGCTACATGCAAGATAACCACTTTACCCACTGGACTATCTCTCTGGGTGTCCCCACTCCCACTTTTTATTGTTGTTGAGGTTTTTTTTAGCACTTTGAGGTAATTCCGATGTAGAGAGCACTCAGAGAAACAGTGCCCTAAGTCAGAAACTGTCAAACTATATCAGCACCCACATTTTACATAAAGATTCTGCAAATAAAAACATTCATAATAAAAACAAGAGTGTCATAAAAACAGTATTTACTCTTACACATTAACTCTGATGTTTTCTCTTGTACCTCATTTAAATACCCCTGTAACAGAACTAGTAAGTTGGAAACCACTTACTAGTAAGTTTGGAAACCACTAATAAGCTGCAACTGCAGTTTTGCAAAACTTTACACCCTCTGCTCGGTGCTTCTTAGTCTTTCTAGCCTTTATAGGACATTAGAATCATCTGGAGAGACAATCAAATCAAAGTAGTTCAGAAAGACTGACATTAAGCTTGAGCCTCTAAATGTCTAACAATTTTCAAGTGTTGCTATTGCTACCGGTACATATATTTCATTTCAAATGCCCAGGTCTGAATCATAGGAATGCAAGGGAACAGCTAATTTAATGCTTCTTCCTCTTATGAACCACCTCCCTTTAAGATACTGTGTTTCAGAAAAAGTTACAACTAGCCTAGTGTTACTGTCTGGCCTATACGTAATGGATAGTGAGGTTTTTTTTTTTATTTTTTATTAGTGAATCACTGTGAGGTACAGTTACAGATTTACAAACTTTTGTGCTTACATTTCAGTCATACAGTGGTTGAGTGCCCATCCCTCCACCAGAGCCCATTTTCCACCACCAATGCTCCCAGCATCCCTCTCACCACCCCCACCCCTTCCTCCCCACACCCCACCCCGCCTCTGTGGCAGGACATTCCCTTTTGCTCTCTCCTTTTGGGTGTTGTGGTTTTCAGTAGAGGTATTAAGTGGCCATCATGTTCGGTCTACAGTCTACTTTCCGCTCACATCTCCCATTCCGAACGGACCCTCCTAGCATCCTTTACTTGGTGTTCCCTTCTCTATCTGAGCTGCTTTTCCCCCCAGCATGCAAGAGCAGCTTCTAAGCTGTGGAATGATCCTCCTGGTACTTATCTCTACGGTTCTTGGGTCTCTCATTCTGTTACTTTATATTCCACATATGAGTACAATCTTTCTATGCCTATCCCTCTCTTTCCGACTCATTTCACTTAACATGATACTTTCCATGTTGATCCACCTATATGCAAATTTTATGACTTCATCTTTTCTAACAGCTGCATAGTATTCCATTGTGTAGATGTACCAACGTTTCTTTAACCAGTCATCTGTTCTCGGGCACTTCAGTTTTTCCCAGATTCTGGCTATTGTAAACAGTGCTGCAATGAACACATAAGTGCAGATGTTATTTCTACTATTTTATTTTGTATCTCTGGGGTATATTCCCAGAAGTGGTATTGCTAGGTCAAATGGGAGCTCAATTTCTAATTTTTTGAGAAGCGTCCATACTATTTTCCAAAAGGGCTCCACCAGTCGGCATTCCCACCAGCAGTGAAGGAGAGTCCCTTTCTCCCCCTCACCCATGCCAACACCGGTTGCTCTTGTTCTTTTGGATGTGGGCCAATCTATGTGGTGTGAGGTGGTATCTCATTGTCGTTTTGATCTGCATCTAAGGGATTCTTAACATTATTGGTAACACTGGGGAAAGGCATGTGCCACACCCAGCAGTTCTCAGGAACTACTCTTGGCTCTGTGCTCAAGAGTAACCTCTGAAGGGGCTGGAGCAATAGCACAGCGGGTAGGGCGTTTGCTTTGCACGTGGCCGACCCCGGTTCGATTCCCAGCATCCCATATGGTCCCCTGAGCACCGCCAGGAGTAACTCCTGAGTGCAAAGACAGAGGTAACCCCTGTGCAATGCCGGGTGTGACCCAAAAAGCAAAAAAAAAAAAAAGAGTAACCTCTGAAAGTGCTCAAAGGAAGCAGGCTGGGGATGGGAGGGAAAACTGCAGACATTGGTGGACAAAAGGGTATAGGATAATATTTCGATACCAGGGCAAGCTGTGAGCTACCCTGGTATCGAAATGGGCCAGGCCAAAGCGCCACAATACTCAACTATAAGTTGAGAGCATGGTCATAGACAAATGCTGTCATGATTCAAAAGTAATGATGAGACTAGGACCCTGCTGGGTTAGGATGACTAATCTGGCCTGAGGACTGTGGTCTGGAATATATAGTGAATGTCCTCAGGAGAAACCAAACTTTAAGTTTGATATATCTCTTACTGTGCTCATACAGAATGACTTTGCTAGAAATATTAGAAATAAATTTATTATTATAACTATTTAAGTGGATTACTAGCTGAGGAAGGAAGAAAGCGACACACCCTTGTTTGGATCCCACCCTTGAGGGGATCTCCTAGTAATCTGGAGTAATTTCCTTAGATGAGATTTTGTTAATCTCCTGGAGAAATGGTCTTACCCCTCTTTGTTGATTTGTTAATGTTCAACCCCCCTTTGTGTCACCACCCTATGTAATTGCTATGTAAACTAAGACTGTAAGCGGGAGAGAAGACAGAGGCAAGACAGAAGAGTCAGAGAGAATACAGAGGCAAGACAGAAAAACAGAGGCAAGAAAGAATCAGCAGAGAAGACACAGGAGAAGACAGAGAATGGAGACAGAGAGAGGTCGGAAAAGACCAGAGGAGAGACTACAGAGACAGAGACAAAGATAGACAGGAGAGAGCACAGTGGCACTCACAGAAGCAGAGCCCAAGGAGGAGCCATCTCGATCTGGTCCATACACAGCAGCTCGAGAGTACCAAATGCAAGCAGAGAGAGAGAGAAAGAGAGAGAGAGACGCCCCGAGAGCCCTTAAACAACAGAACACAACACACACATCATCACCCCCTCCCACGTGCTCACTTTTGTAATTTTTCACAGAAAGGGGCGTTAGTGAAGGGACTGGTGTTAGAACAAACATGGTATGACTAAAACTTAATAGTTAATGACGTTGTAACCCTAATTCACAGTGATTAAAAAGTATCATCCAAAAAAGCCCCACCAAAAGTAAATAAAAGAACCATTTGTGGTGCCAGAGATCAAACTGAGGTTGGCAGCATCAAGGCAGGAGCGTACCCTGTACTATCTCTTTGGTCCTATTGGTAATATTTAGCGGAGTGTCAAACTCTCAACCTCTATATATTCAAGTAGGCACCATCTCAAGTTGGTGTATTCATAAGGACCCAAGAGAAAATTTTTGTCTTTCATCATCTCTCTGATTTAACTCCAAAACTGCAGAAAAAGAGACTAAAATCCATGTATTTTAGAACAATGATATATGTGTCTTGGGTCACAATACTAAAATTAGTTTCAAGATTGTCAAGTGAGCATTGAATCAGAAAAATAAGTTTGTCAAATATTTCTAATGTTTATGCATTTTCTCCAGAACAGAGAATTTACTTGTCCAGGCTTTTGGATGGTATCTGAAGTTTTGAATGCCATTATCTATCTCTAGAAACTTTTCTAGACTTCTCCAGCTGATTGATCTGCTTTCTGAATATTTTTTAGTCGATACATCAGGTACTCTGCATTTTTTGGATGTCTGTGCATCTCTTCTCTAACCTATAATTTATACTTCACTGTCACTGTCACTGTCATTCTATTGCTCATCGATTTGCTCGAGCGGGCACCAGTAACGTCTCCATTGTAACAACAGTAACAACAGTAACTTGTTGTTACTGTTTTTGGCATATCAAATACACCACAGGTAGCTTGCCAGGCTCTGCTGTGCGGGTGAGATACTCTTGGTCACTTGCCAGATTCTCCAAGAAGGATGGAAGAATCAAACCCTGATCAGCTGCATGGAAGACATAGGCCTAACCACTGTGTCCCCAGAAAGAACAATTTTATTTTTCATTTTTAGGGAAAGACATGTGTTTAACCCAGAGCCTCTTACATATGAAGCCTGTGTTCTGTCACTGAGCTACACCCCCCAGCACCTGCGTGTATATATTTATTTATTTATTTATTTATTTATTTATTTATATATATATTTTAATTTTTATTGAATCACCATGTGGAAAGTTACAAAGTTCTCAGGTTTATGTCTCGGTTATACAATATTCAAACACCCATCCCTTCACCAGTGCCCATATTCCACACCAAAAACCCCAGTATACCCCCCCGCCCCCGTGCCCCGCCCTCAACTGTATAACTGATGAATTTCACTTCATTTTCTCTTTACCTTGATTACATTCCATATTTCAACACAGAACTCACTATTGTTGTTGGAGTTTTCCCCCAAGAAAGACAGCCCTACTACCAAGGAAGCATTTGATAATTAATTTTCCATTGCTGAGAATGAAGAGATATGTAGCCCCACTGCTCCAAGTACATAACTCTTTTTTTTTCCTTTTCCCTTTTCCTTTTTTTTCCCCCTCATCCCCCTTCCCGCGCCTCATAGTATGGTGGACGCCACGCTGCGTTTCTCCCTGAAGATGGGAAACAACCGGGAAAGAGGGATATTTCCTCTTCTCGGCTGGCGTGGGGCTGTTGCTTAGTTCACAGTCCAGAGAAGTGGCTGCTACTTTAATAACCTTCAATATTCCAACAAAAACTCATTGTTATTATTTGGAGATTCCCCCCCAAGTCAGACCTGTTAAAAAGAAACTGTTTCACATTGCTGACAATTATAGATGTTAAGTTTTGGATTTCTGTATAAAGTCCAGGGAAAATTTTGCCAGAAATTGCATAGCCCAGCTCACAGTCCCAGTGCATTGCTGTAAGAAGTCTCTGGAATCAAAGTCTTTAGGCGCAGAGGGTCCATTTCACTCTCAGAAGCTCCAAATTTATCTGGGCCAAGGCCATGCCGGTTACACCCACTTCCCATGATTCCCTAGGAACCCCAAGTGTAAAAATCTAATACCTCTGGGTTAGGAGTCTTAGAAGATGGCGCCTGCCATGTGGATGCTGCTGCCGCCGCCATTTTCCGTGCAGGAAGACAGGGTAGGGAGGAAAGATCCACCCCCAGGCAGTACAGAGTTGTAGCCCAGTTCACAGTCCCAGTGCATTGCTATTAGAAGCTGCGCTGGATGCCCGAATGTGTTAGGTCTCTGGAATCAAAGTCTTTAGGCGCAGAGGGTCTGTTGCACTCTCCTTGCGTGTATATTTTTTTGAGACATCTAATTTGCTCCCTCTTATTCACTACCGTAGTTTGAGTATTAGACTATTAGCATCAAGAAAATACCATCCTCTCCCAGATTTCAGTCTAAATATTCTCCAAGGCAGAGATGTAACTTAGTGGTAGAGTAGTTGCCTTTATCTTGTGTGTGTAAGGCCCTGGGTTCTATTCTTGGCACTGCAGAAATTATAAAATTAAAAATACATATTTTTCCATTCTCTTATATTTTAATCAAATTAATAAAAGATATCCTATGTATTCAAAGGCCTCCAATACTAAAATGATGAAACAAAAAAATAGCAGGACACTGTCATGTCCCTCCCAACACTTTCCCTGCAACTTGCTGTCAGGAGACAGCTATTTTCAAACTTTCAGAAGCTTGTTCATTTTATTTATATTGGGGATGATTTGGGGGATCAAACCTGGTAGTGCTCAGGGCATACTTCTGTCTGGGCCTAGGGAATGACATACAGTGCCAGGGATCAAACTGGGACTGGAAGTCTGCAAAGCCAGTGCCTCAACCTCTTTACTATCTCTCCAGCTCCACGGCTATGAGTCCGGTTTCTGCACCAGATGCTCCTCTCCTCACCACGACCCCCACAGCATCAGGACCAACACCAAGCCCGGGAGTGACCTTGGGACCCTATATAAAACTTTCTACAAGCACTTCTCTCCAACCAAGTCTCTAAATAATAATTTTATGCTGCTATTTTTATTTTGGTATTTATTAACTGACTTTCTATGGATCTTATATCCAAGCATTTAGTTCTTGTATGAAACTCCCAATTTACTGATTTTATGTCATTTTATTTTATGTTAATAATTACTGTGTTATCAGGATGATATAAACATTCGATTCTGAAGTGGAGTACACTGTGAGAACATTTTCCTTTTTGTACAATTACTTGACTTTCCTAGATCAGCGATTGCTTCCCTCTGCCCATCCCCTTAGCTTATTAGAAAACAAAGAGAAGTTTTAAATTAGAAAAATTCTAAAGATAGTACAGTTAGGGGGGGCGGTGCAGAGAAATAGCAAAGCAAGTATGGCACTGGCCCTGCACTCCAACCCTAGTGCCTCACCAGGTCCCCAGACTCCCACAAGGAATGATCCCTGAGCACAGAGCCAGGAAAAACCCTGAGCACCAGCAGGTGTGGCCAAAACACAAAAACAAAAAAATAATAGAGTGAGTTCTCATAGATTCCACATTCAGTTTCTCCTATTATTGGTATATTACGTTGTTATAATTAATGAACCAATATTTATGTATTATATAAATATTATGCATTATCATATATGTATTTTGTTGGGTATCACATCCCTTGATGCTCAGGGGCTACTCCTGGCTGAATGCCTAATCCTTGCATACCCAGGCAATGTCAGGGATGAAACCTAGGGGTAGGGGAGCGTAGTCCAGCCCTTTAAGCTGTCTCTCCAATTCCTGATACATAGTAACTAACATAACAATATAACATAAATTCATGCTTCCCTTTTCATTTCTTGGTTTTAACTATTCTTCTTTTTCTGTTTTGTTCTCATTTGTAGTCCTGTCTCCTTAGTTTCCTACGGGCCCTTGCATTTTCCAGAGCTTCCTGTTAGAGAACCTTAAAGTTTTGAGTACTGATGAGGTGTTTTGCAAAATAACCCGAGTGGATTTGCCTGGTATTCTTCTCATGGATAGATTTGAGTTATATGTTTCAGACAGAAGTAACATATGCTGTTCATTGTCTCTCACTATGCTGACTGCATCTGAAATGAAGTGATTTGGTTGGGTATTTTCCCCCTTTCTGGAAAGTTTCCTTTTAGATCTCTGCTCTGCTCTGAACTTAGTCTTCTCCCAAGGTTCGCTGTTATCCTGAGATTTAGCTCCAAGTTTTCCTCAAGATTCCCCATATATAATATATTTTTAAGACCTTGCAATCTGAAATTAAATCTTTAATATGAATTTCCATTTACTGTAGAATTTCAGGGTATAGCTTCAGACCTCTATATATGCATAAAATTTTGGGGGCTGGAGTGATAGCACAGTGGGTAGGGCATTTGCCTTGCACGCGGCCGATCCGGGTTCGATTCCCAGTATCCCATACAGTCCCCTGAGCACCACCAGGGGTAATTCCTGAGTGCAGAGCCAGGAGGGACCCCTGTGCATCACTGGGTGTGACCAAAAAAGCAAAAAAAAATTCTATCACCAAATTTTTAGCAATTTTTTCACTATCAAAATGGCACGTCCAGACATTAGACATAGTTCAGGGGTTAGGATCCGTGACTTGCATGTGACTGACCCCAGTTTAATTCGGGGCACCACATGACCTCCTGAGCATTACTGACTGTTGCCCCAGAGGCTCTCAAGTATCTCTGAGTATGTTCCTAAAGGGTCCAAAGCCCATTGGGGGCCAGGTAACCCCCAATACTGCAGGATCTAAACAGCACCACATCCTAGTGCCCTTGCATTGAGCTTGGTTGACCAAGATTGCATATGGTCCCCTGAGCACCAAGAGGAGTGATTCCTGAGTGTAGAGCCAGGAATAACCCCTGTGCATTGCCGGGTGTGACCCAAAAAGAAAAAAAAGTAAATAAATAAATTAATTAATTTAAGGGTATTTCTTCAAGCATTTAAAAAAATTTTTCTTTTCTTTTCCTTTCTCTCTTTCTTTCTTTCTTTCTTTCTTTCTCTCTTTCTTTCTTTCTTTCTTTCTTTCTTTCTTTCTTTCTTTCTTTCTTTCTTTCTTTCTTTCTTTCTTTCTTTCTTTCTTTCTTTCTTTCTTTTTATTAGAACCCAGCAGTTCTCAGGGCTTACTCTTGGCTCTGTACTCAGGAATTACTCCTGGCAGGCTTGGGGAAACATATGGGATACCAGGGGTCGAATCCAGGTCAGCTAGGTGCAAGGCAAACACCCTACACATTATCACTCCATTCCCTTATTTTCTTATTGTTATAGTTAATATAACAATAGCTTATATAGTGTTAATGTTTATGGTCTTTGCATACCCGTGTGGCATCTTACTACCAACACCTTCCACCTTTACTACTTCAAGTCCATCTCTTCATTTCCCACCCCCATTTTCTTTCAAATTAGTGTTTTTATATCTTTTAATTAAGAGACTTATTTTCTCTCTCTCTTTTTTTTGTTGTTTGGAGTGGGGGACACACTCATCTGTGCACAGGGCTTACTCATGACTCTGCTCAGGAATCACTTCTAGCAGTGCCTCGGAAACCACACGAGGTGCCAGAGATCAAACCAGGTTAGCTGAATGCAAGGCAAGAGCCTTTCTTGCTATACCACTTCTCTGACTCCTATCTAAAGAGATTAAAAAATAGTTTCTTCTGGGGCTGGAGCAATAGCACAGCGGGTAGGGCGCTTGCCTTGCACGTGGCCGACCCAGGCTGACCCAGGTTCGAATCCCAGAATCCCATATGGTCCCCTGAGCACCGCCAGGGGTGATTCCTGAGTGTAGAACCAGGAGTAATTCCTGTGCATCGCTGGGTGTGACCCAAAAAGCAAAAAAAAAAAATAGTTTCTTTAGCTCTCTGCTCTATCTCTGTTTCTTCTAATAAGTTCCTTTCCTCAGCTCTGTCTCCTGTGTTAACAGTTTCTTCACATTTTGGATGATCATTGCTTGTCCATTCATATATGAGTAAGGTCCCAAAGTTCCTTGTGTACATAGGAGCTTGTTGCCTGGATAAGCATTCCTACGAATAGAGAGGTTGACCTAAGTCTTTTGTCTGGGGATGATTTGACTGGCTACTAACATTCCAGGAGGAGAGTGAGATATCCAAAGGAGGGAGGAGACAGTTTCAGGAGACTCACTTAATCTTCAAAGTTTTATGTCTCTATCCTTTACCTAGACTAGTATCTCTGACCTTAAGGTCTTTCTAGTTCAGTTCAAGAAAATATTGCTCTTAGGGAGGAGACCTATTGGTGATACGACAGGGGGATGGGTAGGATCTGTGGGTCTAACACCAGCATATGTAGACCATCAATCTTACCTGCTTTCAGACCATACTTCAACTTTGGATATCTTGGAACTTTTGAATTCTAAAATTTTCCAACTTTTTCAATATAATCAAATCGCTTCCCACTTATCTCAATGAGATAGATTTCAATGTCTTCTCTTTTCATTCTCTATCTCTCTTTCCTTTTACCAAATTAGTAATTTGTTTTAATCTATTTTGCCTCTTCTTGGGTCTTCCTATCACATTTTTATCACTGAGAAACTTTTCACTTCCCTTCCTGAACATCAACTCAATTCACTTGTCTTCATTCTCTTTGTCCTTGTTTTAGTTTAGGCCTTGATAATGTCTATCCTACATGCTGCAAGTAAGTCTATGTTTCCTCCACATTTTCAATCTTTTACATCTCTATTACTCCCTGACTTTTAAAATATAAAGCCTAGGTTTTTTTTAGATACAGTGACAAAGACAGCCTACATAATGGGAAAGGATATTTACCCAATATCCATCCGATAAGGGGTTGATATCAAGGATATACAAGGCACTGGTTGAACTCCACAAGAAGAAAACTGCCAAGCCGATCAAAATATGGGGTGATGAAATGAACAGAAACTTCCCCAAGGAAGAAATCTGAATGGCTGAGAGGCACATGAGAAAATGCTCAACATCACTAATCATCAGTGAGATGAAGATCAAAACAACAATGAGATACCATCTCACACCACAGAGACTGGCCCACATCCAAAAAACAAAAGCAACCGATGTTGGCGGTTGTGGGGAGAAAGAGACTCTTCTTCACTGCTGGTGGGAATGCCAACTTGTTCAGCCCTTTTGGAAAACAATATGGACGATTCTCAAAAAATTAGAAATTGAGCTCCCATTTGACCTGGCAATACCACTCCTGGGAATATATCCCGGAGAGGCAAAAGGTATAGTAGAAATTACATTTGCATTTCTATGTTCATTGCAGCATTGTTTACAATAGCCACAGTCTGGAAAAAACCGGAGTGCCCAAAAACAGATGATTGGTTAAAGAAACTTTGGTACATCTACACATTGGAATACTATGCAGCTATTAGAAAAGATGAAATCATGAAATTTGCATATAAGTGGATCAACATGGAAAGTATCATGTTGAGTGAAATGAGTCAGAAAGAAAGATAGACATAGAAAGATTGCACTCATGTGTGGAATATAAAGTAGCAGAGAGGTACGAGCTAGCAATAATGCAACTTCTGGCAGAAATTTCTCTGGACTTAGTTACTAAAATACTAAAATACAGAAATCCAAAACCTTGCGGCTGCTATTGTAGCCACATGACCTCATATCTCTTCATTCTCAGCAATGGAATTTCATTTGCATATTTGTAGGAGTACCGCTATTTATTCAGACATTGATTAAGCTGATTGAATTGGGCATGAACTCCACAGTTATAGACAATTTTATAATTGAAAATAACCTTTACAAATAATTAATTTTAAGAGTTAAAATTCAGCATTGAAGTGCCTGGAGACAGTTTCAGAAATACTTCCCTTCAGGTTATACCTGATAAACTTTTAGTATCTGTATTGCAAACCCATAATACCCAAAAGAAAAAAAGAGAGAAAGAGTGACAGAGAGAGATGAGAGAAAAGAGAGAGGAGGAGAGGGAGAAGAGAGAAGCAGAGAGAGAGAGAGAGAGAGAGAGAGAGAGAGAGAGAGAAAGTGCCTGCCATGGGAAGGGAGAAGGAAACTGGGAACATTGGTGGTGGAAAATTTACATTGGTGAAGGGACCAGTGTTGGAACATTGTATGACTAAAATTCAATCACTAACAACTTTGTAACTGTGTATCTCACTGTGATTCAATTAATAAATAAGCTTTTTTAAAAGAAATACTTCCCTTCAGATTCCATAAAAATAAGTTGGATTCTTAAATCATACTAAATTAAAATGAAAAACACCAGTCAAATTTCATTTAAGGTTTACTGGAAAAAATTTGCTAAGTTATCTCAAGTGACATAGGTATAAAACTGGAGCTTTCTAAAAAACAAATAAATTTTGGCTTGAGAATAGGGCAGAATTTCAAAAAAATTTTGGAATGACTCCAAACACACCTCTGACATTTTGTGCTACATATTTATGTGTAGTTGTGTTCTCAGCATTGATGATTTTAAAACTCAAATATTGATCAACTCTGAAAATTACTGAAGATGGTCTATGTCCTATAGTATCAAATATTCAGCCAAGATTTAATTGTGTAAAAAAAGTCCATCTACCTCAACAGTAAATTTGCCCTTGTCTTTAATAAGCAGTAAAATTATCACTTGTATCACTTGTCTTCCCATTGATCTTCGATTTGCTCAAACGGGCACCACTAACGTCTCCATTCGTCCCTGTCTCATGCTAATGTAGCCCAGTGATATCTGCTTGCTCCAGGAACAAGAAGAGCCTCAAACCGTTCATTCAGGGTTTTGATGAAGAAGTCTGACCATCTCATTGGTGGGCGGACACGTGGTCTTTTGACGTCTCGTGGAATCCAGTCGGTAACAACTCTAGTCCAGCGGTCATCTCTAAATCGCATTACAAGTCCGGCCCATCTGATTTTTGATGTCTTGGCAAACAAGACAGCGTCCCTGATTCTTGACCGTCGACAGAGGTCGGAACTCCAGATTCCTTCTCTCACTTGAGTGAGATGTGATACTCCTAGCATAGCTCTTTCAATTCCTCCTTGGGATACCCGAATACCGTTCTTATCCTGTTTTTGTAGGGCCCAGGTCTCTGAGACGTATGTTATTGCAGGAACAATGGTGGAATCGAAAAGATATGCCCATAGTCGGAAGTCCTTCGTCCTCTTAACCACTTCTCCCACGCTCTTGAAGGCATTCCATGCTGCTCTCTTCCTCCTGCACAGTAACAAAATTATACACATATCAAAAATTCTTTAAAAATAAATTTCCTTCTAATTTTCAGTAAATGTCTGGTTTGTAATACTCATTTTATATACCTATACCATGTAAAAAATTCTTGGACTAAAAGGGGTTGTTAGTGGAAAGATTTAAGAAATCCTGTTGTAAAACATAAATCTCATTTTTCATTCTCTGTTAAATTAATTTCTTTGAAATTCTTTGAAGGATTTTCTTTTACAAGATTAAGTTACAGACTCTTCAAACACATATCCCCCTTCAAACACATAGCTATGTATTTTTTCCAGCCTTATCCCCAGCAGTGTTCTGTATTGTAAAGCAAATTCATTTCCAACACATCTTTACTGTTCCTAACTTCCTTTCTTTCTAAACATCCTTCTCTTTTCCTCTTTCTGGAAAAGTCTTACTCATCCATTCAAGTTAAGGCCAACATAGGCCCCAAGAATCTTTCTCATTCCCCAGAGTGAATTAGTCATTTTCTCCGCTGTATACTCATAGCTCTTTCCACAAATTCCTACTATTTTATTTTTATAGTGTGGTGATTGTTTATGAGTCTATTTCTCATCTAACTTGTCATATTCATCTTTGTACCTTCCTTCCCCTTGCCATCCCCCACCACTCAGCTTAAAGCATAATGCCTGGACAGATTAATACTACGTTCTAATAGATAACGAGCCCATAAGCTTTTTTTTTTAATTTTTAAATTTTTTTTATTGAATCACCATGTGAAAAGTTACAAAGCTTTCAGGCTTAAGTCGCAGACATACAATGATCAAACACCCATCCTTTCACTAGTGCACATGTTCCACCACCAAGAACCCCAATATACCTCCCATCCCACCCCTACCCCCAACTTGTGTGGCTGATGATTTTCACTTTACTTTCTCTTTACTTTGATTACATTCAATATTTCAACAGAAAACTCACTATTATTATTTGGAATTTTCCCCCAACAATCAGACCTGCCAAAAAGGCATCAGTTGATAATTTGTTTTCTATTGCAAGAGCATATGAGGTTTTGAATTTCTGGTATTTTAGTAATTAAGTCCAGAGAAATTTCTCCCAGAAGTCGCATCATTGCAAGCTCATACCTCTGTTTAGGGGGCCTTATAAAAGGGCGGTTGCCATGCTGCCGGGGAAAGGAAAGGCCGAGAGAGAAAAACCTTTCCCCTTCCGGGGCGGCATGGGGACTTAGCTTAGTTCACAGTCTAGAGGCATTTCTGCAAGAAGCTGCTGGGTGCCGAAAGTAGTTAGTTGGCCTCCGGGACCATGGGCGTTCAGGAACAGAGGAGCCATTTGTGTGAGGTCGCTCAAGGTCACATCTGGGTGGAGAGTGGCGCCGGTTACCAAGCCCAAAAGCTTTTAATAAATATTTGTTTAATCTATGAAGGCAGCAGGTTATGCATTTGATCAAATCTGAGAGTTCCTGCCCTTAAGATTTCCTGAGGTCCTGGTTATTGGGGGTTACACAAAACTATACTTTCAGGCACATGTCATTTTGTTTTTACTAATAGCAAGATAGGCATATAAATTTCAAACAGGCAAAGGTATAACTTATGAAAACCCTGACTATAGGGCATTTTAAAATGTAACCTATTGTGACCTCCAGAAAGTGGTCATTTTGATCTCATGCGCAGTTGTATACTGAATGCTTGGTACATAGTACTTTTTTAGAGTCCCAACAGGAAACAGATGGCTCACTCATAATAAGATAATTTGAGGAGAGACCATTCCACACTCCAATGTGCAGGCGGAGTGTAGGGAAACCACAAATGATCATGAACAAACCAGAGACTTATAACAGCAAGAAGCTATTGCAACCAACCGACGTATAAAGGAAAAGTTGAGTTAAGTAATGGAGAGTATCATGTTAAGTGAAATAAGTCAGAAAGAGAGGGACAGACATAGAAAAATTGCACTCATCTGTGGAATATAAAGTAACAGAATGGGAAACTAACACCCAAGAACAGTAATCCAGGAGGATTACTCCACAGCTTAGAAGCTGGCCATGCATGCTGGGGTAAAAGACAGCTCAGATAGAGAAGGGACCACCAAGTAAAGGGTGCTGGAAGGGCCCGCTTGGGATGGGAGATGCAGGCTGAAAGTAGACTATAGACCGAACATGATGGCCATTTAATACCTCTACTGCAAACCACAACACCCAAAAGGAGAGAGAGAGATCGAGAGAGAGAGAGAGCAAAAGGGAATGCCCTGCCACAGAGGTGGGGTAGAGGGACGGGGTGGAGGTAATGGGAGGGATGCTGGGACCACTGATGGTGGAAAATGGGCACTGGTGGAGGATTGGATACCTATTGTATGACTGAAATGCAAGCATGAAAGTTTGTAAGTCTGTAACTGCACCTCATGGTGATTCACTAATTAAAAAAAAAAAGTTGAGTTAAGTAGGCTGGCCTGCCTGGGGAAGAACAATGATCATAAGTCACAGCCACCTGAGTTTTGAAATGACCAACCTCAATTCAAAATACAATATTCAAAAGCACGTGGAAAACTTAGGTTTAAATAACAGGCAATGATGTCTTTCCTAGACAAGGAACCTGATCTAGTATGGGGACCAAGCAATAGGAATCACTAAGTCGAGGCTGGCAAATGTGGAATAAAACATACATCATTCTTCCCATCCAAATTCCCCAACCAAGGTCCCAAGACAGACTTTCTTTTAAAAATATTTTTCTTTTAGGCACTGTGGTTTCCAGTACTGTTAGTGATAGGTCCTCACTTTTATTTTTATCTGGCTATACGCTGGTGCAAGAAAGTGCCCTGTCAACAAGATAGATTTTTAAAAATTCAATTATGGATCTTTCCCATAGTTCACCCACAAAAGACCAGACTTTTCAACAGTGCTACAGTTAACAACCGCCAGTAAATTTCTATTACCTGATACAAAATCTCCTTGCCAAACTGGCTCTAGTCAAAAAAGGTACAATTAGGGCTAACAAGGTTTCTAGTTTGAAGTAGGCCTTTAGCTCTCAGTTGGGTATACAGAGATTTGAGTCAGCTCCAAGGTAAAGAACATCCAAGTTCTAGATTAAGCAGAATCATTTTGGACTCTAGACAGCCAAGTAGAGTTCAAGTTAGGATTTCAATCCTAAAGGAGAGAATAATGCATATCAGCAATTAAAATTTAAAAATCTATAGACTGGTCAAAACAATGGGAGTTGTACAGGTTTATCTGAGCAAGGTTGATTTTAGAGTCATTCACTGTAGGAAATAATATTTCTAATACATTACTACGGAGCACAGTGTGAACTGACTCCAAAATTTAGTATGACCAAAATCAACAGTTAGAGGATCTTAAGTCCCTGCAGTGAAGCAAGGCAAAATAGGGTAACAAATAATAAGTTGCTTTCCGTTTTTACCCTTCCTTTTTCATTTTCCAAATTAAGCTAGAGCATTTGCTGTGTGAATGCTTAGTTAAAATGAGCCTGAGAGTAGATTAACTACCACTATCTATTATGTTTCATCCTTCAGAAAAGTTCTCATTAATCTGCATAACAACTGTAAAAGGTAGATATAATCATACTTCATGAGCGAGGAAATCAAAGTTTTGAGTAATAAAGCAAGTAAATTGTAGTTTTAAGGTATGTATTGGGGGGGCATACCCCGTGGTGATCAGGGCTTACTACTGGCTCTGTGCTCAGAGATTGTTCCTAGCAGGGTTTGGGGGACCTTAATAGACTGCCAGGGATCAAACTTAAGTCATCTGTGTGCAAAGCAAGCACTGTATCTACTGTACTATCTATCAACCCTATCATCTATTAGGTTTTTCATATGAATTACTGTGCCATAATAGTTGAAATACTTTCTAAAGGAAATCGTCATACTTAATGTATCTGAAGACAGGGCAATCTATGCATTGTGACTTCTCTCTTTCATAAGTCCCCTCCACTGACTGTCTAGGGAGAAGCCCCTGATTGCCTGGGATCCACAGACAGAGAATCTAGAATTATGCTTGAAATCTAGCAATACGCTAGCAATGCTAGATGCTGTTTGTGGAGGAAAAAAGCGATCCAATTACCTGAGATTTTCTCACCTAGATATTGGAAATTGCAAGGAAATATAGGTTTTCATTACAGAAAATATCAGATAGGGTAGATCTAATCAGAGCCATGGTGGAATCAGAAGCTGTGTGAAAAGGGAAAAAAATAGATGAAAATGTATAACTCAGGTCTAATAAGAAACATATGGCATGTGCCAACTAGGGTAAATCCAGGAAGGTTTATCTCCGAAGAGACTAATTACAAACGTATGGACATGATAGAGGAGAGGGTAGTGAAAGAACACAAGCTAAGGTCATGAGGAAACTACTAATCCTCCTAGACCTGAAGGGAAAACAAGAACAGATTGGAAGGGAAAAGTTGTGTAGAGTGAGTCATCTGGAAGAGTGATGACCTTTACTTGAGCAATATTGTCTGTCCCAAGTGATCCTTCAAAGAGAGAGCCAGGAGGGTGATTGGACAGGCCTCACACTGATGGGTGGAAGAGGAGGAGGAGGTCTGGACCAGACAAGAGAAGGTATTTTAGGCACATCAAAATAAAAAGGAAGAATGAAATGGTGAGTGAAGGGAGAAGAAAACAACGGACATGTTTTGGGTTGGGAGCAATAGCACAGTGGGTAGGGCATTTGTTCTGCACGCGGTTGATCCAGCATCCCATAGGGTCCCCCTGAGCACCGCCAGAAGTGATTCCTGAGTGCAGAGCCAGGAGTAAGCCCTGAGCATCACCAGGTGTGACCCAAAAAAGCCCCCCCCCAAAAAAAGAGGAACGGATTACCACAGGACCAACAAGACTGAAAAGGAAGCTATTTCTCAGATTCTGATGAATTTCCAGTTTCAAATTCAGTTGCAGTTTTAGTTTCAGTGGGGCTTTACAATATACTTTCTTCCTCGTCAATAGTCTATGAATAATTCTCTGTTTCTTGCAACTCTAAAAGCCAATTAAAATGCTGTGAACAGGGCTGGAGCAGTAACACAGCGGATAGGACATAGCCAACCCAGTTTCAATCCCTGACACTTCCTGTGGTTTCCCCAGACCTTCCAGGAGTGATCCCTGAACACAGAACCAGGAATAAGTGTTGAATACAGCTGTGCCCTGCCACCCCACACCCAAGACCAAAATGCTGGAACAATGAAAATTATTTCTCTGAATATTTCTACAAATACATATTTGAATCAGGTAGGCCACTTAACTGAGAAAGAAGCCTAACACACTTTTCAGCTGTTTGAAATGTGTCCAGATTTTAAAATAAAGATATCAATATCAGGAAAGCCACTTACTGTCAAAATTGAGAAAATGTAAACTGACCTAATTAAATAAACTCTCTTGAATTATGGAAAGTATAGGATGCTCTTCTCTAGAACCATGGGTCATTCGGCAGGAAATTAAAACAAAACTGTTCTTTGCCTTTCCCATCTCATTGACTCATTCAAATACTAAACCACACATATTTATAAGTGCAAAAATTTGATCATTTTTTACATTTGTATCCATCACCAGTTAAAATATTTCCATCTATTGCAAAATTTTCTTTGTATGTAATTGTTGTTTTCTTCATTCACCCCTTAACTAATGTCTCTAGGCAATCCTAACATATTGGTTCTCTATATCGATATTGTCTCTCTAGGAAATTCTTCTATCAGAATTTTATATCAATATCAAACAGTACATATTTTTCTTTCTTTTTTCACTCTATTGTTATTCTGAGGTTCATTCATGTCCTGCATATCAATAGTTCTCTCTCCTCTCCTGCACACACTCTCTCTCCCTTTTCCTGAAGTTTCCCTTGCGTGGATATACCTTGATTTGTCCATTCATATACTAATGGATATTTGATTGTTTCTAGTCTATTTTCTAGTTTAAAGGTAGGAATTGGACCAATACTTTTCTGGAAGGGTAAAAAAAATGCTCAAAGCAATTGTTTTAGGGGCTAGAGCAACAGTACAGCAGGTTCCCAGACCCTATATGGTCCCCGAAGCCCCAGGTGTGGCTCCAAAACAAACAGAAACCAACCAATTAAAAAGCAATTTCTTCAGAAAATAGAAAGGCTGAGAACTAGACCAGAAGTTAGACGATCTGGTCAGACAGCTAGTGACTATGAGTCTTGAGACCAAGTACCTTAAACTTGCTGAGTTTTGATTCTTTCATCTGTAATAAGAAATAAATTAATGGTTGAATTTACCTCCCAAGGTTTTGTGGGTTAATTCCTACATTTAAACTCTCATTCAAAGGTTAGCTTTTATTACTATGAAAAGTAGAAGGAAGAACATTGAGAAGTTAGAATCAAACCTTTTTGCTTCTCTATGGACCTTTGATTTAAGGATCAAGACACTCAAATACCATGGCTCTGAGTCAAAGATAAGATACGCTGGTTAATGTTTATTTCTCCTTCTTTGTTGCCCATCTCCGCCTCACCTTCCTCCCCTGTTTCTCTTAGCTATTTATTATTGTAGAAGTTGACCCTTTCTGCTTGAGAGTAAGATCGATTTCTTTCCCTCTGCTTTCAGATTACTTAATATATTATTCTTATATCAGGTTCTCCATAAATATTTGTTGAGGCAAATAAGTACTTTTATAGTGTTTTATAGATTAGAAGGAATTTTCAGCTACATTATCTCATGCTGATATTCAAATTCCCCTGGGAAATAGGAGTAGCGATAATATTATGTCCATTATCAGATGAGGAAACTAAAGCTCAAAGAGGTTAAAGACTAGCTAATAGCCTACCTCTTCACCGCCACCTCAGCATGTCTTCCACCTTAGCACACTGCCTACTCAATTCTGACAGGACTCAAGGGGGTGCATTCACCTCCTGTTAACACTAGTATAGCCCATCTTTGCAGGATAAAAGACCAAACTTTATTTTTAGAAAATTAACAGTTGTTGGCATTTTGATGCCCACACTTCAATACATGCGTTTACAGGAAACCACAGGAGCTTTGAAATATCAGGGTATAGTACTAGGACTTTATTTATAAAAAGAGCTCTATACATACATATGTATTGCTCCCTTAAGACAAGAATTTAAAGTTAGTACAAGTATTCTACATGAATTCAAAGTAATTTCTTTCTAGAATATTGTTTCATTTAGCAAGTGAACTAAGTATTGCTTGTGATTATTTTTCAGTTTTTCTTTTCTCTCTTCTCTTTCTATTTTCTCTTTCAATTTTACTCCTTTCACTGCCCCCTCCGTTCTTGCCTCCTTCTCCCTTCCTTCCTCCTTTTCTCTCCCTCCTTCTTCCATCCCTTCTTCCTTTTCCCTTCTCCCTCCCTCTCAATCTTTCTCTCTTTTTCCACCTTTCACTCTATTTCTATCTCTGCCTCTCACTCTCTCTTCCCTCTCTCTCTTTCCCTTTCTCTCTCCCTTTCTTTCTACCCCTCTGTGCATTGACCCAGGGCCTCACACAGGTGAAATGCACTGCCTTTCCCCCTTCTATCTAATCTTACTCACAACAATTATTTTTTTAACCAATTGCATAATAATGGGCTGGAGCGATAGCACAGCCGGTAGGGCCTTGCACACCTTCTTGCACGCAGAAAATCACGGCAAGCTTCCCGTGGTGTACCCGATATGCCAAAAACAGTAACAAGTCTCAAAATGGAGACATTACTGGCTCGCTCAAGCAAATCGATGAGCAACGGGATGACAGTGACAGTGACAGTGATTGCATAATAATAGATAGCACATCGTACTGTTTATCTGTGTAAAAGGTTCAGGGTTATCATTTCCTTTAGGACCAAATCTTCCCTCTCCTTAATTATTTCTTGGAAGAGACCTTTTTTTCATCCTGTAGATAAAAATTCAAGAACAGGGGACCCTTCTTGTATCATCCCTTTAAATTTCTACTACTTACATGTGATGATATCTAAATTTGTGCTTTTTATGGCTAATACTGACAAAGGCTTTGCAAGCATGCTGATATGTGATAAGCTATACTGTGTAGTCTTCATAACTAAAGTTGATGTTCAGAGCTAGAGAGATAGTACAACAGGTAAGGAGAACCTTGAATGTAGCTGAGCTGGGTGTACTCCCAGCACCCCATATTTTCCTCCAAGTTCAGCCAGCAGTGATCACTGAAAGCAGAGCTAGAAGTGAGTCCTGAGCACTTCCAACACAAAAATATTAGAATAATAAAGCTTATGTTATTTCTGTAACTTCTCATTTTGAAAATATAATAGAAAGTTTTTTAAAAGAGGGACAATCATCTAGCTAGGTTGCAACAATTATACTCCTTTAGTAAAAGAATTGTTAAAGTGCTATGAAAAAGGTCACAAAAGAATAGGTATACATAGGGGCTGGAGCAATAGCACTGTGGGTAGGGCATTTGCCTTGATCACGGCTGATCAGCACCCCATATGGTCCCCTGAGCACCGCCAGGAGTAATTCTTGAGTGCAGAGCCAGGAGTAACCTCTGAACATAGCTGGGTGTGACCCAAAAAACAAAACAAAACAAAAAAGAATAGGTATACACATATATATTTCCATTCACTTTCATTAAATAAGATTTCACATTCATAGTCTGTTTGCAATAATATTTATAATATATTCAATTTTCCTCAAATTCTAGAAATACCATAAATCTAATGCTGACTTTTGATTAGTTCAGTACTAAATGTTCCTTTAATTCAATAATATTTTCAATTCTATAAAAATTATTGGCGGCCGGGGTGGTCCAGAGCTTCCAGACACTGCAGGGTCCCATTAGCTCTGCATCTGTGAGCTCTCATACTGGCCTGGTAGCCTGGTGGCCTGAGAACTGCTTGGAAGTCCCCCCAGCACCATAGAATTGATGGCTGTATTTTTTTTAATTTTTGCTTTTATTTGGGGTGGGGGTTGACTTGATTCCCAACAGTGCTTAGGGCTTACTTCTGGTTGTTCATTCAGGAATTACACCTGGTAGGCTCGGGGTACTGAGGACTGACACCAGGCCGGTCACATGCAGGCAGATGCCCTGCCCAATGCAATATCCCTCTGACCCTGTTGGCTGTATTTCAAATATACTGGACAATGTTCCTGTCTTGGTATAGAAATACATAATGATCACTCAACTTTCATCTGGTGAAATTTAAAATTTATCACACTAACCTGACACCTTAAGAAATATCTAAGTCTATAACTTGTAGTTATAAAGGTCAGTATAGAACAAAACCATTCAGAAAATGAAAGGAAGTAAAGGTAAAGAAAAGTAGAAAGTATTACGCTTGAGTGCTAAATATTTCACCTTCCATAATTAGCAAGCTTTTATAATTAAAACTTCTACCATTGGGCTGGAGCGATAGCACAGTGGGTAGGGCATTTGCCTTGCATGCAGCTGACACAGGTTTGATTCCCTGCATCCCATATGGTCCCCTGAGCACCACCAGGAGTGATCCCTGAGTTCAAAGCCAGGAGTAAAGCCCAAGCTCTGCCGAGTGTGGCCCAAAATAACAACAAAAACCCATTATCTGGAATTGGGAGCCATGTTCATTACTCCTCATTGAGAAGTTAAAGTGATTGGACTCTTCTATTTCAGGAATTATGGTAGTAAGCAGAGGTATAAAAGGAGGTGAGTAGCTAGTCAAGTCAAGTAATTACAGTACCTTGGAAGAGAAACAGTTAACGCACTTGTGAATAAATATAACATTATATAGTTGATATTGCTGACTACATGTTTAGTTAGTAAGAAACCAGTAAGAAATTAGAGGCTGGAAACCTAGTACAGTATTTAGCAATGTTCTATTGAATTGTGAAAGATATCATTATGCTTTTATATCAGTACTAATAGCACATCATCATCCAAAGTCAATTGAATTAAGAAGTCATTCTGAAAATAAAATAATAAAACTTATTAAATTGCATGGAGAATGCTTTGTCTGACATATAAGATCCCAAAGAGCCTAATATTTATTATTTATTTTATAATTAAAAAATTTCTTATGAGAGGGTGGAGTCACACCCAGCAGTGCTTGGAGCCTACTTCTCAGTTTTGTGTTTGTGTTGTTCTTGATGGTGCTCAAGGGGCCATATGTGATGCTGAGGATTGAGTTGAGATTAGATGTAAGCCAAGCAAATACCTTAACCCCTATACTACCTATCCACCTCCCATGACCATATTTTGGAGAGGGGTTGTCCTCAGTTGTACTCGGGGGGTCTAGGGCCCACTCCCAGTGGCACTGGGATGGGGGGTGGGGGGAAACATATGTTGAACTTGGAATCTTGGATATGTAAGGCATGAACTCCACCCCTCTCAGCTATCTCCCTGGCTTGATGTGTGACCATGTTTAGCCTATGAATCATTTCTGTCACATCTTACGGTAAGTATTCTTAAATGTGTCTAAACTATGTACCTTCTTGAAAACATGTCATCAAAATTTCAGACAATTAAACTAATTACCGTGGTGCAAAGGCAGTTTAATCAGTCTCATTGTAAAGTAAACAGCTATACTGAAGAGGTCAAGAGGTTTACTCTGCTACTAAATAAAGTAGTTGAGTCCATCATGATAAGACAACTCAACATGAATCAATAAAGAGGTTGAATTGAGGTATTTGATCACCTCAGTTAGACTTCCCTATAAAGTATACTCAAGAATAAGATTCAATTTACTGAAGTTTATGGAGGAGGAGGGGGGAATGGGGAAAATTAAAAGGCTCAATGAAGGGTGCTTTATCAAGGTATCTACACTTAGATAATACACTTAGATAATAAGTGTATCAAGGTATCTACACTTAGAGGAACACTAACAGGCAAGAAGAAATTTCCTGCCAGTTTTCTTGCCAGCAAAGAATGAGGCTATTAATAACAATTAATGTAAAGTACTACTAATAATTTTTAAAAACTTATTTTAAGTGTTTTTAAACTTTGTACAGCTGGATAATATTTATCTCTTTGAAATTTTCAAAAACTTTTGAAAATATTTATTTTAGAGATTGCTCCTGTTACTTTTAGTACTATAATGATGCCTTTTGTCCAAATAAATCAAGGAAGACTCATTCTGCTGGTTGACATAAATTTCTTCTCATTTTTGCCTTTTTTAAAAAAAAAAAGTGCCACAATTCTCAGCATACTGAGTTTTAACTAGGGAACCTAGATAGAAACGGCCATTTCAAAAATTTATATAATAACTTCTGCAAGATGGAATTTATTTTTGTGTATGCAGTAATGTAGGGTTATAATTTCAGCCTTTTCCAGAGGGAAAAGTGAATTTTTCCCATCTAACTGAAAATATTTCACATTTGTATACAGGTACAAACTTTTAAAACATGTAACTAGAGTGCTACTATCACATCTAACTGATTAAAAGTTCCTAAGCACTTTTAATTTTTATACATGTTCAAAATTTTCTTTCTAAAATAAGGACCCAAATGAGTTCAACACATTTATTTCAGCTACAAATTTTCTGTCTTTAGTCTACCACAGATCTTTGTCTCCTGATTTTTATACATCGTGTTTATTTTTATTTATTTATTTATTGCTTTTTGGGTCACACCCAGCAATGTTCAGGGGTTATTCCTGGCTCTGCACTCAGGAATTACTCCTGGTGGTGCTTGGGGGAACATATGGGATGCCAGGAATCAAACCCAGGTCGGCCACGTGCAAGGCAAATGCCCTACCCGCTGTACTATCATTCTGGCCCCGCATTGTGTTTACTTTTAGTTTTTTTTTTTTTAATTTTATTGAATCACCATGTGGAGGGTTACATAGTTCTCAGGATTATGTCGGTTATACAGTTCTCAAACACCCTTCACTTCACCAGTGCCCATCTTCCATCACCAACCCCCCCAGTATACCTGCCGCCCCCTCCCACCTCCCCAGTCCCAACCCTTGCACATGATATGTTTCACTTCGTTTACGCCTTATTTCGATTACATTCCATGTTTCAACACACAACTCACTACCGTTGTTGGGGTTTCCCCCAAAAAAGAAAAGCAGTCCTATTGCCAAGGAGGCATTTGATAGTTCTCCATTGCTAAGAATATAGAGATATTAAGTCCCGCTGTTTGTTACATAGTTTTTCTTTTTCCCCCTTGCCCCGCGCCACCGAGTTCACGCCTGTTTTAGTAATCTCCACGCTGCCTGACAAGGGAAAAAAAAACCGAAAAGGATGGTTATTTCCCGTCATCAGCAGGCGTGGGGCTCTGGCTTAGTTGATAGACTTGTAGAGTATCTGCAAGCAGTCTCTGGAACCGAAGGTCTTGCGCTGGTATCGGCTCCGGCTCGAGATTCCACCAGCGTCCCGCTGTTCCTTGTACATAATTTTTCCCCTTATATCCCATTCCCACGCCACCAGGTCTGTTTGCTTAATGGACATCACACTGTAGTTGATGACACACCGCGTTTCTTCCCGAGAAAGAAGAAAATTTCTTCTCAGCCGGCGTGGGGATATAGCTTAGTTCAGTCTATAGAGATGGCTACCACTTTGATTGCCTTCAATATTTCAGCAACAGACTTACTATTAGGATCTCCCACAAAAGTCCGCCCCATTAGAAAGGAACCATTACATATTGCTCATACTTAAGATGACATTAAGTCGCGCGGCCGCGGCAGCGGCCGCGCGGTTTTGGGTTTCTGTATAAAGTCCAGGGAAAGTACAACCAGAAATAACATCACTACAAACTTTTACCCTTTTATGGTGCTCATAAGATGGAGAAACCTAGAGAGAGGCTCGGCGTCTCCGTTTTGCGCTCAGGAAAACCGCGGCCCCTGCGCTGTGCTCAGGAGGGAGGAGTTGAGAGAGAGACAGGTTAAAAGAATTGGGGGATGCCCGGGTCCCACAGCTTCAGCACGCCGTGGGGTCTCTGGTCCCATGCCGGAATTAGTTCAGTGGGCTGCTTGGAGTCCGAGGGCGCTCCCTCGGGCCCCTCCATCATGCTCCTTCCACAGCCGGGTCCAAAAGGCTACTTTTAATTTTTTTAAAAAAAAGAGATCCCTACATTTGCTTTCTTTGTGGTATTGCTATTATAATCATCTATTCACCGTATTCCCTATAAGATAATAATTTGATTATATGCTTCATTAGGTTTCAGATTCAATCCTTTGTCAGGAACACCTTGTATGTTGTTGTTTGTATATCCTATTTCATTACTTCAGAGGAAACATAATACCTGGTCATCTAATTCTTTAATTAATAGAATATTTGTAACATAGTTTTAATTTTATATAGAACAAGAGTTTCTTTTTTGTCCCATCTGTGCCCCCCCCAATCCCTCCTATGACTAACATCTTTTTATTTGTGTGATACATTTGTTGCAGTTAATAAACCAGTATTGATATCTTTTTTTTTACTTTTTTTTAAATTTATTTTATTGAATCACCAAGTGGAAAGTTACAAAGTTCTCAGGCTTATATCTCAGTTACACAATGATCAAACACCCATCCCTTCACCAGTGCCCCTATTCCACCACCAATAAAAACAAAAACAAAACAGAAACAAAAGCAAAAACAAAAAAAAAACCAGTATACATCCCACCCCTCACCCCCCAACCCCCCCCCCGTGCGTGAGTGATAATTTCACTTCCATTTCTCTTTACCTTGATTACATTCCAGATTTCAACACACAACTCACTATTGTTGTTAGAGTTTCAAAATGGACTCACTATTTTTGTTGGAATTAGCTCTATTAACAAGGAAATATTTGAATACAGCTCTATTAACAAGGAAATATTTGATAATAAGTTTTCCACTGATGAGAATGAAGTGATAAAATGTCTTCAATGTTTACAATTTCTGTATTATAGTAATTAAGTCCGAGAAGATTTAAGTTGGAAATGAATCATTTCCCTTCCTGGAACAGCATGTAGCCAAAGTTAGTTCACAGTCTCCATACATGGGTGCAAGCACTTGCTGGAACCCCAAATCCTAAAGCTGTCTCTGGTTCCCACTCGTTCCACATCCACCGGCTGTGCAGAGGCACTGGCACCCGGGCCGAAACCCGGCTGGAGCCGAGCACCAGCCCCGGTTGGGACTGCCCCGGTATCCCGCGGCTGTTTCAAGTTCAAAGCACACATTTTTTTTTTTCCGCGCCAAAAGTTCATACCTTCTCAAAGGACCCACAACAATATTGATATCTTGTAATGAAACTAAAGTTTCCAATTTATTCAGAGTTCCTTAGTGTGGAGCTGGAGAGATAGTATAGCTGTTGGAAAAAAAAAATAGTCAGGGGCCAGAAACCCATAATACAGCAGGTAGGGTGTTTGTCTTACACGCAGTCAAGCAGGGTTTGATCCCCAGCACCCCAGATGTTCCCCAAGCACCGCCAGTAGTAATTCCTGAGTGCAGAGCCAGGAGTAACCCCTGAGCATTTCCAGGTGTGACCCAAAAATTTTGAAAAAGGAAAAAGAAGTCCCAGTCACTAAGCTTTGGACAAAACTATATGTTAACCACTGAACATGATGAAAAGAGTTTGATTTGGGAAAGAAGTATCAGTAAACTTTCTTGGCTTGCTTTTAAGACCCTTATCCTGGAAAATACCCAACACTTAATTAAAACATATTTTTATATGTTAAATTGTTAGCAATATAAAATATAAAGGGCTGGAGCGATAGCACAGCGGTAGGGCATTTGCCTTGCATGCGGTCAACCGGGGTCCAATTCCTCCGCCCCTCTCAGAGAGTCCAGCAAGCTACCAAGAGTATCTGGCCTGCACAGCAGAGCTTGGCAAACTACCCATGGCATATTCGATATGCCAAAAAAAACAATAACAACAAGTCTCAAGATGGAAACGTTACTGGTGCCCACTCAAGCAAATGGATGAGCAACGGGATGACAGTGACAGTGACAGTGATAAAATATAAAAATATTGAAATGTTAAAGTATATAAAAATAATATTTCTTGCAACAAAACATTGTTTGTGAGAGACCTAAGAGATAGTACAGTGAGTAAGGCACTTGTCTTGCATGCACCTGACCTAGATTTGATCCTTGGTATACCGTATGGTCCCTTGAGCATCACCTGGAGTAATTCCTGAGTGCAGAATCAGGAGTATCCCTGAGTATAATTGGGTGTGGCCCCAAAACAAACAACAACAACAAAACCAGATTCTTGGTGTTGTCAACTGTTCTCATTCAACCTTTCTCTTGATGGTTTTCATATCTATTCGGAATCATTGAATAGGTCCATTCTGCCCTTAAAGTGAATCAAAATGAGATGTCAAATCTCAGCTGTTAGAATGGCCTATATTGAAAAGGCCAGAAACAGGGCTGGAGAGAGTTCAAAGGGCTAGAGTGCATGCTTCTCAAGCAGGGGGCCTGATTTGGAGGGTTTTCTACCCTCATCACAGCACGGTTTCCAAAGCACTGTGGGGAGCAACCCCTGAACAACAAAGTAGATGCTCAACACCAGTTGTTGCCCCTAAACAATAACAAAAGGCAAACGGTGCTGATGGGGATGCTTTGAACAATAAACCTTTATTACTATTGCTGACTTTGTAAACTGGTCCAGTCTCTGTGGAAAGTGGTATGGAGATATCGCAAAAAATTAAAAAGAAGGGGCCAGAGTGGTGGTATAGTGGGTAGGGTGCTGGCCTTGCATGTGGTTGACTCAGGTTTGATCCCAGCATCACATATGGTCCCCTGAGCCCTACCAGGAGTGATTCCTGAGTACAATCTTTGAGCACCTAGCCCTCCAAAAACTAAAACTAAATATGAAACTATGGTATGTTCCAGAAATTTTTCTCTGGATTCGGTATCTCTCCCAAGAACACAGAAGCACTAATTTGAAAAGATTCTGTAAACCTAGAAACAGCTTAAGCACTCAACAACAAATTTCTGGATAAACTGTGATACAGGTGCACAGTGGAATCCTACTAAGTAGTAAGAAAAGATGAAATCTTGTTTTCTACAACATTAGAAAACAGAATTGGAGGATGTCACATTAAGCAGAATATTTAGGATAAAGACAAATAGTGAATGGTCTCACATGTGAGTTACATGAAACAAAGCAAGGGTAGAGACAGTGGCTAATGAAAAGGAACTCTGACATTCTGCAAAGAGAATTTGGGTTACCAAGATATAGTAGGGGGCTGGAGAGAAAGGGGGAAGACTACAAAGGACCTCAGAAGTGTTGGGGAACAGTGGCACTTTGGTGGTGGGTATGGTAAAGTAACATTGTATACATAAGCCATAAACATTTAATTTATATCTGCATGCATTATATAATCATATATTTATAGATAAATATTAAATTATATAAACTGCTGTATTACTTCAGTAAAAAAGGTTAAAGTTACAAAATTGTGGTTTTAATTTTTAGTGTCTTTGAGGGACCTCCCATGAAGTGATCAGGCAGTTTGGGGAGGAGGGTCTGTGACACTCAGCCCCACCCAGTGGCCTGTTGGTTGTGTATTCTCTGGCCTAGAGATACAGCACCACTCAGGCCCAGCAGAATTAGGGTGCAGTTAGTCACCAGGACCACACCCAGCGCTGGGGATCATGTTGCACAGGCCTGAAGTCAGTGCTTTATGCACACCTCTCATGTATACACTCTAGCCCTCTGAGTTCTCACCCTGGCCACCCAAATTGTGATTTTTAAAAAAAGTAATCATTTCTTCTTCAATTACTAGCTAAAATATTCACATAAAATAGAACTTTCTGCTTTCAGCTATTTAGCTACTTTGAAATACTGGGCAACTCAGTTTGCATAGATTTTCTAATTTAATTTTTATAAAGTTGTTTACAATAATTTATTACATTTTATATTCCAACACCAATCCCACTATCATTATACCTTTCCTTCACCATATTTTGAATGCTTTCATCTCGATACCCAATGCCTGCCCCCAAAGCAGGACCTAAATAATTAATTTTTTATTGCTTGTTATGAAAAATCCGCTTTTTAATATATTTTATATATTATATTATATGAACTAATATAATATATTAATGTATATTATATTATGTTGTATAATATGTTATATATATTCACTATTTGTCTTTATGCTGCAGCCCCCGACTATACCTTGGGAACCCAAATTCTCTTCACAGAATGTCAGGGTTCCTTTTCATTGGCCACTAGACATTGGCCACTAGACACTAGACACTATATCCTTGCTTTGTTTCACTGTAAATCACATATGAGACCATTCATTATTTGTCTTTATCCTAAATATTCTGTTTAATGTGACATCCTATATTATATGATATATTACATCAAATTATATTATATTT
Source organism: Sorex araneus (assembly GCF_027595985.1). NCBI lineage: Eukaryota > Metazoa > Chordata > Mammalia > Eulipotyphla > Soricidae > Sorex > Sorex araneus. The sequence continues at coordinate 118,520,676 of NC_073304.1, forward strand.
TATGATATAATATGATATTTATATTATATATTATTATATGAAATTATATTCCATAACAATTGCTTGTTATTAAAAATTATCCAAAAAATAAAACCACTTAGAGGAAAGTGGTCTGGAGAGTGTTATATTTCACCCTGGAGCTATTAAGCCCTTGTATAAGTGATTACTAACATGTTGTTAAAGGTTGAGCCTTGAACTTTGTGTGCTAATATCACTTGTATCATTTGTAGTCCCGTTGATCTTTGATTTGCTCGAGCGGGCACCAGTAATGTCTCCATTTGTCCCTGTCGCATGCTAGCGCAGCCCAAAGATATTTGCTTGCTTCAGGAACAGAAAGATCCTCAAATCGTTCATTCAGGGATTTGACGAAGAAATCTGACCATCTAGTTGGTGGATGGCCACGAGGTCTTCTGATGTCCCATGGAATCCAGTTGGTAACAGCTCTAGTCCAGCGGTCATCTCTGAATTGCATTACATGACCGGCCCATCTGATTTTTGATGCCTTGGCAAACGAGACAGCATCCCTGATTTTTCACCATCGACAGAGGTCAGAACTCCGGATTCCTTCTCTCACTTGAGTGAGACATGATATTCCCAGCATAGCTCTTTGGATTCCTCTTTGGCATTTCCCCTAATAGCATTCTCATCCTGTTTGTGTAGGGCCCAGGTCTCTGAGGCATATGTTAGTGCAGGAAGAACGGTGGAATCAAAAAGATGTACCTGAAGTCGGAGGTTCTTCATTCTCTTAACCACCTCTTCGACACTCTTGAAGGCATTCCACGCTGCGCAGTTCTGGCACCAAGTCATTTCTCATATTGATTTTTCAACCCAGGTACACATAGCTGCTGCATTCGGAGATGTTCGTTCCGTTGAGAGCAAATGGAGCTTCAGGGACCAGTTCGTTTTTCATGAACATCGTTTTGTTGAGATTCAACTGCGATCCGACCTTTCCACACTCGTGGTCGAAGTCAGCCATCATTTGTGCTGCTTGGCTAATGTTTGGTGTTATGGGAATGATGTCATCAGCGAAGCAGAGGTGGTGTAATTGCCGACCGTCTATCTTCACTCCCATTCCTTCCCATTCCAGTCGTCACATGACGTTCTCAAGGGCGGCACTGAAGAGTTTCGGTGAAATGGTATCACCCTGCCGCACCCCTCTTTTTACATCAATGATCACTTCCTTGTAGAATGGTGAGATCCTGGTAGTGAATCCACAATATAGCTCGAGGAGGATTTTGATATACTGAGTTTGAATGCCCTGTTTGGCCAGGGCTTCAATGACCGCCTCAGTCTCAACAGCATTGAAGGTCTACTTTAAGTCGATGAACGTTAGACAGAGCAGCATCTTGAACTCTCGCGAAACTTCAATGAGTTTGGTCACTGTGTGGATATGGTCTATCGTGCTGAATCCCCTTCGGAACCCGGCTTGCTCTCATGGTTGTCCTTCGTCTAATGTTCTGTCTCTTCTATTCACGATGACACAAGTGAACAACTTGTAGACAACAGACAACAGGCAGATTGGGTGATAGTTGTGGATGTCTCCCTTCTTGTACAACAGAACGGTCCTACTGGTTTTCCACTGGGATGGAACCTTGCATTCAGACAGGTAGCGTGTGAAGAGTTGGGCCAGTGTATTGATGAGTACTGGCGGCAGATTCTTCAGGTGTTCGGGTCTGACCTTGTCCGGACTAGGTTCTGTACGCGTCTTTGCCATCCACTACCCAGACACCGCCATGCTACAGGTTGCTCTCCGGACACTTGGGCCGAACCTCACATAGGAGAGGTAAGGAGAAGAGCCAGGTAAGCAGAACTTTGTGACATACCATAAAACACTCAATACCTATTATTCCCGCACCATATTTGATAGGGTTCAAATTTGGTGTGAACCATGGTAACACTTCTAAGGGTGATTGGAGGCCGCCCTAAAAGCCTCCAATGGCCAGGGAGCCCTCTCAGAGAGCCTGGCAAGCTACCAAGAGTATCTCACCCACACAGCAGAGCCTAGCAAGCTACCCGTCGCGTATTTGACATGCCAACAACAGTAACAACAATTGGCCTCATTCACCTGTCACCGAAAGAGCCCCCAATACGGCAGCATTAAGAAAGATGAGCAAAGAGAGGCTGAAAAAATCTCGGGGATGAACTAGACTGCCAAAACGAAGAAAGACTAAAATGATTGTCTGTACTTTCAATACACGGACACTCACATCAGAAGCATCCATCGAGGACCTGATGGTGCAAGTGCAAAAGATCAAGTACGATGTCATTGGTCTGACCAAAATGAGGAGACATAAATCACATCACACCATTTTTGACACTGGAGAAGAATTGTTCCTCGGAACACGCAACAACAGAGGCATTGGTGGCGTTGGTGTCCTTGTCAACACGAACTTGGACATGAGCATCGATTCATTCGAATGCCTAACAACCCAAATTGGACGATTACGCTTGAATAGATGTGGCTCACTGCCTGCAGTTTCTATCTTCATCATCTACGCACCAACTTCCAACTACGATGAAGAAGAAATTGAGAGGTTCTACATGGAATTGGAGAAGCTCTATAAAGAAGACCACACCTTCTACAAGATCATTGTTGGTGATTTTAATGCCAAGATAGGTCCAAGAAGGTCGCCCGAAGAACTCCACATTGGGACACATAGCCTAGAATGGAACGATCAGAGTGAGAGACTGTCTGAATTCATCATGTCGACCAAGACCATCCATGGTAACTCACAGTTCCAGAAGGCTGAATCTAAATGCTGGACATGGGAGTCTCCCGGTGGACAGTTCCACAATGAAATTGACATCATATTTAATCGAAGGTTTTGCCTGACCGATGTCGCTGTTGTCCCAAAATTCCAAACGGGATCAGACCACTGTCTCTTTCATGCGAAATTCTACTTCACAGAGCAGGGAGAGAAAAGTCTGCAAAATTTAAGTCTAAGAAGGCAACTCCCAGAATGACCACCAACTGGGAGCTCTTTGGCACTATTGCAGCAACGTGGGAAGATGCCGTACTTGACAACATCGATGAGGAATATGATTGACTTGTTCAGCACCTCCATGTCTGCGCGAAGAATGCCGAGAGTGAGAAAGCTACAAACAGACGCCTGTCTTTGGAAACTCTCGAGCTTATTCATCAACGTGGTTTGGCGAAAGCCTCAGATAACCACAAGCTAACGTCTGAATTCACAAAGCTGTGCAGAGATGCGATAAAGGAAGACCTCAAAGAGAGAAGAGCAGCAGTATTGGCCAGTGTAGCAGAAGCCAGGAAAAGTATTCGCACTGCTCGCCTGTCCTTCGCCAACTACAAGACCAAGATGACTGCCCTCCGACATCCCAATGGATCTATCACATCCTCCAGAAAGGCAATGGAGAAAATTATTCATGACTTCTACTTGGATCTCTTTGACAGCCATGTCCACCTGCTCACATACCAAATTCCGCAGAATGGATATGTCGTTCCCAACGTTCTCCCTTCTGAAATCCGACACACCATTTCATGTGCTAATATATACATATATATATGTACACTTGTTTTCCCCCAAGATTGGTTGCCTACTACTTTATACACCATCAAATGTGGTGTGCTACTCTTTGACATCAGTGGGTTAGAGTATGAGATGTTGCTCCAGAATTCTAAAATTTTAAATATGATGATAGAGCTGAGATTAATTTAATGTTTTTAACTGGATGATGATTTGGGGATTTGGAGGCATCTCCACAGCATGTTACTCTTGTGTTGCTCTCTTCCGAGAGATTTATTTGTGAGTCTCTGGATCATGGTTATTAATGAACATATATGGCACCAGTCACATGGGTGTGACTGCCAGGCTACTGGAAGCACAGGGAGATGGAGAGAGGTTGCCCATTCCCGACTCCATGCAAGTCCCGTCACATGTTCCTCATACCTGGGTTTTTCAGCAGATTCACTTATGGACGAGGCTTGTCCAAGCCTATGGAAATTGACCCTGAGCATAGCAGCAATTGAGTTCTGGAGGTTTTTGTCTACCACAGCTCTGCTGGGGCAGATAGGGAGACTCACCGACCCCTCTCCAGGTTGCCCCTGGGGAGACAGCCTGGTACAGAATTTTGCATAGGTTTTTAATGGTTCTAAATGTATATAATTCTTTTTTTTTCTTTTTGGGTCATACCCAGAAATCCTCATGGGTTACTTCTGGCTCTGCACTCAGGAATTACTCCTGGCGGTGCTCAGGGGACCATATGGGATGCTGGGAATCGAACCTGGATTGGCCGTGTGCAAGACAAACACCCTACCCGCTGTGCTATCGCTCCAGCCCCCAAATGTATATAATTCTCATGTACATGTTATATGGATGATAAATTCCTATGGCTTAAAAATATTATAGTAAAGGTAATATGTATGCAATGATGTTAACATTTTGGGTGTTGGTGTATGCTATCATGTCATCTCACCACCACCACCAAATTTCCCAAGCGCCCAGCCTATGCTACTTTTAATTTTTAAGTTATTTGCATAAAGGTACAAACAAAAAGTTTTATACTTCCAGTAAGATGCTATGGTTCTCATCTCCCACTAACTAAATTCTTTATTTAAGCAATCTGCCTAAAAACATGTTGAAAGGCTAATTGCTAAACTGCCTAAAGAAAAATTATTATAGTATATTAATTTGAGCCAAAAAATTGTCAGACATTTAACTGGCATTAACAATTAGAACTTGTAGAGTTTTTAAAAACTTATTTATGACAACTCCTAATTATTTTGCTTGTAACACTTTAACAGTTTATAGTTGAGAGACTGAGACCAGAGGTTAAAATAAAGTGGCCTGAAGGAATTTTTAAAAATACACAGCCCATTAAAGAGAATTAGTAATAAAAATACAAGAGAATGTAACACCTTTATAAAAGTATGATGTTAGTTGTATCTCTTCATTAAAATATAACAACCTAAGCAGACTTAATCTTCTAATATTAAAATTAAATACAGAAAAAAACAGTAAATACCTAGCAATTAACCAAAATTTGTTTCCAATAATATACAGTGGCCTTTTGAATCTAACTATGAAATTAACCCCATCATTCTCTATCTACTTTGTTTTATTTGCAAATATCAATACCATAATTGTTGATACATCAAAGGACATTTAAGATGGGCTCCTTGGCTATATATCTTTTATTTTTTTAATTTTATGTACTTAATTTTTCAAGAGCTAGAGGAAATCCTGGATGGTGCTCAAGACATATTCCTGGCTCCATTTTCTAGGCTACTCCTGGCTCTGTCTTCTGAGTCTCATGCAGTGCTCAGGGGACCACATGGCACCTGGGATTGAACCCAGGATTCCTGTATGCAAAATATATACTCAACCTATTGTGCCATTTTTTCAGTCCCTATGTATTGATTTTTAAATTGGGACTGTCTCCAGCATACCTTGGGGAGACCAAGTCTAATCCCAGGGGTTCAAGTGATCCACGCAGTGCTGGAGATTTAATTTGGGGCCCCATGGATACTAAACATGTATTCTACCACTTGAGCTATATCTTCCCAGTCCTCCTTGATTACTTCTTTTGTTTCATTTGGTTTGAGGGCCACACCAAGTTATGCTCAGGATTTACTCCTGACTCTGTGCTTGGAGAAGGGATCACTCCTGGCAAAGCTCAGGGGATCAAACCCAGAGCAGCCACGGGCGAGGTAAGCACCCTACCCGCTGCACTATCTTTCCAGCCTGCTCCTTGGCTATTTCTTAAGAAACTTTTCACTGTTATCTCATGAACATATTACTGGAAGAAAAGCCCTACAATTGTGGCATATACTCAACATAATATGTTGGGTTACACAACACCTAATCAGAGAGAGAGAACAAGAGGGAATTCCCTGCCACAGTGTCAGGGTGGGGTGGGGGGAGACGGGTCTGGGGAGGGGGGGAGGGATGTTGGGTTTACGGGTGGTGGAGAATGGGCACTGGTGAAGGGATGGGTTATTGAACTTTGTATGGGGGAAGCATGAGCACAAAGATGTATGGATCTGTAACTGTACCCTCACGATGACTCTCTAATTAAAAATAAACTAATAATAATAAAAAATAAATAAATAAATAAATAAAATAAAAAAAATATGTTGGGTTACTTTATTCATATTTGTGTATTCACAAAATAATTGCAGCACTCTCGCCACGTATGTTCAGTCATCAGGCCACTTTCCCACCCTGGATGGCTGATGGCAATGGATGAAAGAAGGAAAAATGAGGGGCCAGGCTGGGTGGTGATCAATTGCCATTTACTCCAGACTTTCTCTGCCTCCTTCCAGTCTCACTCACTGCCCATTTTTTTGTCCTCCAACCCACAGCTTAGTTACAGAGAACAATCACCAAGGGTTGTGGGTACTAATAGCAATTCCACATAGGTGAGAAATCACAATCAAAATATGTAAAGCCCTTCTTCCAAGAAGCTCTTCTAAGACAAAGATCTCATCTTTCTAGGAAATCCATTCAAGGATGAAATTTCATCTAAGGGGCATATTTCTCCTTTCCTTAGTCCATAAACATTAAACAGGCACCTTAAATTTACTCTTAATAATCTTTCTAGTAATTTTGTATGGACACAGTAAGAGATTTATTAAGCTTAAAAGGTGGCTCTCCTGGGAACATCTCATGATAGATCCCAATTCTCAGGCCAAATTAGTCCCTCCTAACCCTAGCAGGGTTCTTGTCCAGTCACTTCTCTTTGGGTCATGACAAAGTTGTCCACAACTGTCCACACTCTATTATAAGCACTCTTAGCTTATTATAAGCTTTATGGCACTTAGGCTGTCCCGTTTCAATGACAGGGTAGCTTACCGCTTGCCCTGGGTCTATCCAGTTCCTTCGTCTGGACCCTGCTTCTGTGGTGCTAGGAACTAAGGACAACTGAGGCTTAAGTTAAGTAGTAAATATAAAAGATTCCTGGGAGTAAATATTATTTGGAGTCAATTAATTCCCAAGTTACTAAAGCATAGCATTAACTGTCTTCTTGTGTCTATACAAAAAGGACATTGCTCTAAAGTAAACTATGCAAAGGACACAGGGAAAGAATAAAGCAATATTTCACTTACAAATAAATCCAAATCCAAAGATCTCTGACAAATTTGACTTTACAAGTCACAAGTTCCGGTTAGGGGAAATGAGCAATGAACAGATAGGGGAAGCAGAGCACAGAGAAGTTAAAGATAAACACAGAGGATAAACACAGAGGAATGAGAGAGCCTTGGAAGCACTGTGATGGGTATTAGTAAACCTAAGCTCCTTGCAGTGGAGAAAAAATGGCAGACCAATGTGAAACTTAAAATGTTTAGAACTATAACCTAACAATATTAATAATCTGTAGAGATAATAGCTGAGAGAGAGAAAATTTAGGCTAGTTAGGAAAACAATGAGTATAATTGTGGATTAAAACTAACGGCAGATATGGGAGAAGGTATTTTATCCCACTTGTCTTTCTATCTGGTTGAAATAGAAGTCTGCAGGAACCATGGCAATTCTGCTTCCCAAACATGCTTGTAGGAACTGATAAGCAGTTCACTATGTCAGTGCAGAACCATGTGGAGTGTAGTAGACATGGCATTGCTCCACTTAGACCTTTCCTCACAAGATTATGCTGCAGAGGGCAGAGCTAATAAACAACTGACAAAGTTTGACTCTAATGAGTTCATGTAAAACCTTATTTCCCCTACGCTGTTCCTCTGAGCATGATGTTACATTATTTTAATTTTTTATTTGTCATATTCATTTATAAGAATAAACTATTCTTAGAATAGCTTTTGGCTAAATTCTATGATTTTGTGTTTCCATTTCATTTATCTCAAGTATTTTTAATTTCCCTTTGGATTTTTTGATTCACTGTTCAACAATATGTTGTTTTATTTATGCATCTTTATGAATGCTTTGGTCTGTTTCCTGTTATTGATTTCTAGTTTTGTTCTATTTTTGTCAGAAAAACTATTTATATAGTTTTATATAAGTCAAATTAGTTGGTACTTGAATGAATTGTGATCTGTCTTTTTTTTGCTTTTTGGGTCACACCCAGTGATGCACAGGGGTTACTCCTGGCTCTGCACTCAGGAATTATCCCTGGAGGTGCTCAGAGCACCATATAGGGTACTGGGAAACGAACCCGGGTTGGCCGAGTGCAAGGCAAACGTCCTACCCACTGTGCTATCGCTCCAGCCCCAAATTGTGATATGTCTATAGTTTATCCTAGAGAATATTTTATGTTCTCTTGAGAGTATGTATATTTTTTGTTGTTATTAGATGCTATCTTCTTTATTTGTCTATTTGATAAGTGCTGTCTAAATCTGCTGATTCCTTATTGACTTTCCATAGTGGGTAAATTATAAATTTGCTGATTTACCCACTGTTGAGAGTAATGTACAAAATCTTTACCTTCCACCATATAGCTGTTTATTTCTCCTTTTAGTTGTTAACACTTATTTTGTATTCTCATAATTAGCCATACAGGGTGCATTAATATTTCCAATTGCTATATATTTTGGATAAATTAAATTCTTTATCATTATATGATAACAAGTTTTGCCCTTTGTGACTATTTTCAACCTGAAATAAATGTTATCTACTATTCTTTAAAGCCAGTCCATTCTTGCACAAAGCATACTTCCTTCACTGGTAACTTTGACTGTAGGATTTCACATTCACCTGAGTGAGATTTGCTCATAATTGGTTTGAGGTTCTTCCCACTCAATCCTTCTTCCTCCTTGTCACAGATGTTACTCTAAACATTTCTTCCCAGTTTACTCCTGTTCTCTGCTTTATCTTTTATAAGCATTTTTCCAAATACATTCTTTTTTTTTTTTTTTTTTTTTGCTTTTTGGGTCATACCTGGCGATGCACAGGGGTTACTCCTGGCTCTGCACTCAGGAATTACCCCCGGCCGTTCTCAGGGGACCATATGGGATGCTGGGATTTGAACCTGGGTCGGCCGCGTGCAAGGCAAACGCCCCACCCGCTGTGCTATCTCTCCAGCCCCCCAAATACATTCTTGATACCTGATCTTATCTTGATGCTTGCTTTCTTGATGGGTTTGAAACTCTCAACTGTTTATAGAGGGCAACTGATGTTTAGAGTAGGAACAATACCCTAATTAAAAATAATGCAGATTTACATAAAATTATTGAATGGTTTTAGAATCTTCATCAGTAATTAAACTGTCTCCTGGGGCTTTGATTTTAGGAAAATTAATGATCCATTAAGTGCCATTTTCTAGTTTGATTATGCTCAGCAGAGTTTTCCTTTTAACAATGTTTATAAATATTATGGTAATATCAATTCTAAACTCAAATTCTACTTTTTCACTTGCTCTTAGTTTTTAACTGAGGCTATGAGATATTAATAACTAGAATTTCTATGTGCTGTTACGCAAATCATTAAAAGAAGAAACATAATATAAAAGAAGGAAGTAGTATTTTTCCTTTTAGCAGTAGCAGTACCATAACTTTGGTGTGTTTTCTTCTAGTGGAAAGCAAAGAAATTTGAAAAAACCCTGGGCATCTCCAAAGCCACTGATACTGGATCAAATGTGCCTACCTGTGTCCTCATACATCATTCTATTATATGTTGAGAAAGATGTAAATTCTTTGTGTATTTGTGTGTGTGACCATGTTGAGGATCAAACCCAGAGCCTCATACCTGAGTGCATATGCAACAAGAACGAATGGAAATGTTACTGGTGCCCGTTCGAGCAAATCAATGAACAACAAGATGATAGTTGATAGTGATACAGTAATATGTTATATTGTTAGCAATATAAAACCTCAAAATATTGAAATGTTAAAATATATAAAAATGATATTTTTGTATAGCAAAACATTGTGAGGGGCCTAAGACATAGCACAGTGGATAAGCCTCTTTGTATGCACCTGACCTGGATTTGATCCCTGGCATCTCATATGGTCTCCTGAACACCACAATGCTTGTTGTTGGTTGTGATCCCTAAGCCCATATAAACCCTGGGCGGAGTAGTGTTTGGCTCCAAAATAAAATATTCAAAACAAAACCAATAACATTGTTTTGTGAATTGTGTCTCCACAGTGATACAAAGGTAAATGTGATAAAAAAAAAAGTAAATATATCCAAATTTATCGGAAGGAAAAAAATGGGGATTTACAAAAATAATGCTAGTTGTAGTGTACACATAGTATTTATTTTCTATATTTATACTTACGTGCAAATATATGTGAAGGACATCTGTTCATTTAGTTAATATTTTTCATTTCCCCATAATGAGCCAGGCACTGTTCTAGGTTTTAGAACACTTGAAATGACCACCTGTTTCACCTTGGATAAAAAAATTAGTTGAGCTATTATTAGTGATAGACTACTGATTTGTCTTCATTATAATAATTGTTTATTTTTGTCTATTTAAAATGACACAGAGCATTATATTAGTTTCAGGTATATGACATAATACCTAATAGTTAATTATTTATGTTTCTTGAGGTCGGGCCACATCAAGTGGTGCAGAGGGTTTATTCCTGGCTTTGTGCTCAGGAAACATTCCCGGTGGTACTCAGGAGATCATACGTGGTGCCAGGGAGCTGAACAGGGGTCAGTCACATGCAAGGCTTACCTCATGAACTATCTCTCTGATCCAATATTTGTTTATATGGCAAGATGATCACCACAGGAAATCTAGATAATAATATTCATTACTAACCTACTTACAAGATTTTATCCTGTAATGAGAACTTGGGGGGGTGCAGGGGGCATATCTGATAGTGCTCAGGGTTTACTCTAGACCCTGTGCTCAGGAGTTGCTCCTAAAGGAATTCAGGGAACCATATATAGTGCCAGGGATTGAATCTGGGTCAGTCACATGCAAGGCAAGTATCTTATTCGCTGTACTATCTCTGCAGCCCCATGAACACTTTTTTGCATACTTACCTTGGTAAAAGTGGCATGTATTAGTCCTACAAAAAATAGTTCTTTTGGTACTCTTTCTGCATTATGCAAATTATGTCTAATAAATAGGATTTTATGCACTATAAGAAGTTTTCTCATGAAATGCCTTTCTTTTCTTTTTAAAAATTTTATTGAATCACCATGAAATAGTTACAAGCTATCATGTTTGGGTTACAATCACATAATGACCAAACACCCATCCCTCCACCAGTGCACATTCCCCACCACCAATATCCCCAGTATACCCCCCCTTTCCCACCCTCCACCTGCCTCCATAACAGACAATATTCCCCATACTCTCTCTCTACTTTTGGGCATTATAGCTTGCAACACAGACACTGGAAGGTCATCATGTTTGGTTCATTATCTACTTTTGGCACACATCTACCATCCCGACTGATTTCTCCAGCCATCATTTTCTTAGTGATCCCTTCTCTATTCCATCTGCCTTCTCCCCTCTGCTCATGAAGCAGGCTTCCAGCTATGGGGCAATCCTCCTGGCCCTTATATCTCCTGTCTTTGAGTGTCAGCCTCATGTGATGTTATTCTATATTCCACAAATGAGTGCAATCCTTCTATGTATATCCCTCTCTTTCTGACTCATTTCACTTAGCATGATACTCTCCATGTCTATCCATCTCCATGACATTGAAGCTAAAAGCATCTTTAAGGATGAAACAGCACTGACCATGCAAGTGGAAGCAAATATAAACAAATGGGACTACATCAAACTAAGAAACTTCTGCACTTCAAAAGAAAAAGTGACCAAAATACAGAAAGAGCCCACAGAATTTACCCAATACCCATCTGGTAAGGGATTAATATCCGGGATATACAAGACACTAGTAGAATTGTAAAGAAAAAACCTCCAACCCCATCAAAAAATGGGGAGAAGAAATGAACAGAAGTTTCCTCAAAAAAGAAATACAAATGGCCAAAAGGCACATGAAAAAATGCTCCACACTACTAGTCATGAGGGAGATGAAAATCAAAACAACAATGAGATATCATCTCACACCACAGAGACTGGCACACATTCAAAAGAACAATAGCAACCAGTGCTGGCGTGGATGTGGGAGGGGGAAAAGGTACGCTCTTTCACTGTTGGTAGGAATGCCGAATGGTCCAGCCTTTCTGGAAAACAATATGGACAGTCCTTCAAAAACTAGAAATTGAGCTTCTATATGACCCCGCAATACCACTTCTGGGAATATATCCCGAGGACGCAAAAAAAGCACAGTAGAAGTGACATCTGTATCTATATGTTTATTGCAGTACTGTTCACAATAGCCAAAATCTTGAAACAACCCAAGTGCCCTAGAACAGATGACTGGTTAAAGAAACTTTGGTACATCTACACAATGGAATACTATGCAGCTGTTAGGAGAGATGAAGTCATGAAATTTGCTTATCAATGGATAGACATGGAGAGTATCATACTAAGTGAAATGAGTCAGAAAGAGAGGGACAGACATAGAAGGACTGCACTCATTTGTGAAGTATAGAATAACATCACATGGGCTGACACCCAAGGACAGTAGATAGAAGGGCCAGCTGGAAGCCTTCTTCATGAGTGGAGGGGGGAAGGCAGATGGAATACTAAGAAAATGATGGCTAGAGGAATCAGTCGGGGTGGGATATGTGTGCCAAAAGTAGATAATGGACCAAACATGATGACCTCTCAGTGTCTGTGTTGCAAGCCATAATGCCCAAAAGTAGAGAGAGAGTATGGGGAATATTGTCTGTTATGGAGGCAGGTGGAGGGTGGGAAAGGGGGGGTATACTGGGGATATTGGTGGTGGGGAATGTGCACTGGTGGAGGGATGGGTGTTTGGTCATTATGTGATTGTAACCCAAACATGATAGCTTGTAACTATTTCATGGTGATTCAATAAAATTTAAAATAAATAAATAAAAATAAATAAAATTTTAGAATTCCTTGAGCATGAGAAGGACTAATGGCTCCAGGGTGACCTGCAACAATTTTTACCCACATTTCTCTAAGGAAACTTCTTTGGATCATTTTTAGCAATTTTCATAACAATCAATGCAAAATAAATTATTTAGCATCTGCCACTGGGGAAGGCTTGGGTAGTGGTGGTAAAATTCAAAATAGTGGTGGTGGGGTTGTTGTTAAAATATTGAATGTAGCGTCTCAGCCCAGGCCGGAGCTCGGGCTCTGGCCGAGTTTTGACCCGGGTGGCCATGCCTTTGCACAGCCGGTGGATGTGGAACGAGCAGGAACCAGAGACGGCTTTAGGATTTGGGGTTCCAGCAAGTGCTTGCAACCATGTATGGAGACTGTGAACTAAGCTTTTGCTACATGCTGTTCCAGGAAGGGAAATGATTCATTTTCCAACTTAAATCTCCGTGGACTTAATTATTATAATACAGAAATTGTAAACCGCGCAGCCGCTACCGCGGCCGCGTGACTTTTTATCTCTTCATTCTCATCAGTGGAAAACTTATTATCAAGTATTTCCTTGTCAATAGAGCTGTATTCTTGGGGGATAAATTCCAACAAAAATAGTGAGTCTGTTTTGAAACTCCAACAATAGTGAGTTGTGTGTTGAAATCTGGAATGTAATCAAGGTAAAGAGAAAAGGAAGTGAAATTATCAGTCACGCACGGGGGAGGGGGTTTGGGGGGTGAGGGGTGAGATGTATACTGGTTTGTTTTTGTTTTTGTTTTTGTTTGTTTTTGTTTTTATTGGTGGTGGAATATGGGCGCTGGGAATATGGGGGATGGGTGTTTGAGCATTGTATAACTGAGATATAAGCCTGAGAACTTTGTAACTTTCCACTTGGTGATTCAATAAAATAAATTAAATATATATATATTGAATGTAATAAATTATTGTGAACAACTTTATAAAAATAAAATAAAATAAAATAAGAATCTGGTATGAGCCTTGAATATAGTAGGCACTCAAATGTGCTTTACTGTATCACTATCATCCCGTTGTTCGTCGATATACTCAAGCGAGCACCAGTAACGTCTCTATTACGCTCAGTCCTGAAATTTTAGCAGCCTCTCCTTACTCAAGTAGCTTGCCAGGTTTTGCCGTGTGGGCGGAATACTCTTGGTAGCTTGCCGGGATCTCCGAGAGGTATGTTTATATCTGTCACTGTATTTTGAATATGAATACGCCACGGGGAGCTTGCCAGGTTCTCCCAAGCCAGCAGTAGACTCTCGGTAGCTTGTCAGGTTCTTCAAGAGGTGAACTAGGCTATTAGATGTCACCAGGCCGCTTCCGGGAGCTTGGTTTTATAGTCTCTGGATGTTGGCTGTTGATGGGATTACACGGTGCCGGGGAAGTTTCTGGGTGTGACTGCCTAGTTATTGGGAAATGAGGGGTCTGGGTGGAAGAGGTCCAGTCTGGATCCAAAAAACTTGGAGATCTCAGTCCCGGGTCCCTCATACCTGGGTTTTCTGCCGGTTTCTTCATGTGTGAGGCTCGTCCAAATGTGTGGAGAGTGGCCTTGAGCCTGGCTGTGTCGGGGCTCTGGAGGTCTTCAACTATCGAGGCTCTGCTCAGGGCAGGGAGGGAAACTCAACCCACCCCCTCCAAGGGGCCCGGTGAAGACAGCCATATACAGAGGCAAGAGACTCTGCATCACTCTCTTCTGGGAGCTTGGTTTTACAGTCTCTGGTTGTTGGCAGTTGATGGGATTACACGGAGTCAGGGGGAAGTTTCTGGATGTGACTGTCTAGCGACTGGAAAATGGGGGGGATCTGGGTGGAAGAGGCCCAGTCCCAATCCAACCAGCCTTGGAGATCTCCATGCTGGGTCCCGCACACCTGGGTTCCTCTGCCAGTTCCTTCATGTGTGAGGCTCGTCCAAATGTGTGGAGAGTGGACAATACGTGCTTACAGAAAAGAATTTGGGCTTGACATTTTACGGAGTCAGCATTATTTGGGAATACAAACCTTCTTTAGTGATAATATATAATCATTGTGCAGGAAGTGCCTGCACCACACATTGAAAGATAGTATAGTGTTAGTGAACTGACGGCAGTGCAGAATGCAGTATTTAGTTCAGTAGCTCTGCATTATGCTAACAACTCTAAGCTCCTGAAATATGAAGAACATTCAAATAAATAAAATTGCTTAAGTTAATAAATTTTCAGTCTTTTTCCTCTATCCATTTATTTGAGTTGATGCCATAAAAGACAAAAAATATAATAATAGCTAATACTTATGTGAAAGTAGCTAAATACCAGGAGAAACTAATTTTAATGTGGTTTAAAATAATGGTTCTCAAGGTGTAGTCCAAGAACTCCTGGGAGCTCCTAAAATATATGGTCTCGACTTTTTCCTAGTAATAAACTACTATTTGGCTTATTAGCCTAAGTGTATAGTGCAAACTGGAATGTACAATGGCATTTTCCAGATGCTACATGATGTATAGTTTTAAACAATTTAAGCAATAAAGACAAGAAACGAGAATCAGCTATCTTCAGTGACACACTAGAGAAATTTACAGGAATGTAAAACTAGGATATTCTTCTATTTTCTTGGGTAAATATGTTTATAAAATACTATTAACTATATAAAGGATCTATTTTAAATGACTATTAAAATTTTCCATTTTAACTTCTAATATAAATATTGTGAGCATTATACAAATGAATAAAAGTCATTTGGAGTCAACAATATCTTTAAGAGTATGAGGATTCTGAGACCAAAATGTTGGAAAACCAGTGATTTTATGTATATATATACAAATATTAACTAAAATCATGATTGAGGTTCACCAATTATCCGGGGGGGGGGGGCGCATACCAAAAGTACTCAGGGCTTTTTCCTGGCTCTGTGTTCTGTCATTCCTCTGTGTTTAGCAGATTATAAGGGGTTCCACGGATGGAACCCAGGTCAGCCATGTGCAAGGTAAGCACCCCATGCACGGTACTATCCCACCTCAAATTTCACCAAGTCTAAAAGTGATTATTGGGGCTGGCGCAATAGCACAGCGGGTAGGGCGTTCACCTTGCACGCGGCGAACCCGGGTTCAATTCCCAGCATCCCATATGGTCCCCTGAGCACCGCAAAGAGTAATTCCTGAGTGCAGAGCCAGGAGTAACCCCTGAGCATCTCGGGGTGTGACCCAAAAAGCAAAAAAAAAAAAAAAAGTGATAATTGTTCAATGTTTGCAGAGCGATGGTTTACTATTCTTATATCCTTGTTTTGAGGGACATTTCACAGCTACTTAAGTTTCCATGAAATCCCAAAGTATTCTATAGGAATTTGTGACACAGCTTGAGATTCCCATCATCAGAGTTCATGGCAGTGCTGCTTGGAAGAACACTGTGACAAGTGCCAACTCATGAATCCAGAAGGTTTGTCAAATTTCTCATTTAACAGAGAGCAGTCTGTGTTAAGAGACACAAAAAAAGATATAATTTGAGTGCTGAGAGGCAATTCAGCCTGTTAACATCCCAACTCTGGTTTCTAGTTCAGAGGACAGGAAACGAAAAAACACAGTTTCAGCGCCTTGAAGCCAACCCTGGAATCTACCCCCCCCCCCCCCCCAGCTGCCCTGGAATGAAAGCAGCGGCATCCCGCCCACGGATAGCTAGCAAACACCGGGGCACAGTTACAGTGCAACAGACACAAGGACTTGTTCTTTGGTTGCTGGACAGGGAAGTTGTTTAGGACAGAAACTCAGAAAAAAGTTGTTTTGCGTACTTCACACCTAACCCAGCGATGGTTGTCTCCCTTATTTCCTCCTTTGTTGTAACCTTTTCTATAGTTCTGCCGAGATAGTTGTTTAAACAAGAAATACTGTAGAGCCATAGAAGGTGTGAGCCGTGGCTTACACCACGGAGGAAGCGGGGAGGTTTCCCAAGACGGTTTTGCGGTCAGGAAATGGGGAAGTTCTGATCAGAAGCCTGGCCCACCCCGTGCAATCCGGGAGAAACGACTGGCACCGCACTGCGAACCCGATTCCTCGCAATGCGCCCCGCCCGGCGCACTCGCGCACACGTGCCTCCCACACCCGAGGAAAGCGCCCGAGAAGGAGCTTCGGGCAGCCGCGCTCTCCGGCCCGAAGGCGCGGGAGCGGGCGGGGGGCGGAGCCCAGACCCGCGGCCCCGCCCCGCCCCGCCCGCGGTCCTCCGAGACCCGCCCGACGCGGTCCGCCGCGATCCCGGCAGGCGCCGCGGCCAGGAGGGTCATGTGAGGTGGGCGGGGGCGGTGGGCGCTCGTCTCTGTCGTCTCCGCGTCTCGATGGTTGGTGGAGGTGGGCGGCTGGGACGGCTCGAGCGGCTGGCGCGGGCGCGGGCGCCTGGACGGGTGAGTCGGGGGCTGTGCTGGAGCGGAGGGCGACGCGGGCGGGGGCAGCGCCGTGTCCGCTCTACTTCGTCTCGGCCGCCGCGTCTCCCTGCTGAGGGAACTTTGTGCCGCGGGGTCCGGGCCGGCCCGAAAGCTCAGGCGCACTTGGCTGTGCGCGGGGCTCGGCGAGCGGGCGCGGCGTCCCGGGACGCTCCCTGTGGGGACCCTGAGGGGACCCGGCGCCCGCCCGCTCGCGCCCCGCCTCTCCCGAGCCCTCGCTCCTGGCCCCGGGCGGGAACGCCCGGCCCTCGGCCAAGCGTCCGGGGGAAGAGTTGGACACGAACTTTCTTTACCGTGGGGGTCCCCGTGGTCTGCTGCTTTCGTGGTCTCCTCACCCCCTCCTCTCTGCCGGTGCTGAGAATGCGTCACAGGGGTCGGCCCCCGAGATCGCCGGGCCGGGGGACGGGGTTGACTCCCGTGGAACTGGGAAGGACGCGGCTGCCGTGGCTGGAAGGGGCTGCTGCGTGGGAGCGCGGGTCGCCTGCCCAGCGTCCGGCGACCTGCAGGGGCCCCCAGCCGCGGGGGGGATGAGGAGTTCCAGTGTCAGCGTTCGGATCTGTGGGTGGGTGTTTCTCAGGATGGCCCCCTGCTCCCTCGCTGATGGGGGTAATGTTGGGAGGGGGCAGTGGACCACGCCCGGCAGTGCTCAGGGATCACTCCTGACGGGGGCTTGGGGAACAGAAGATGCGGCCGTGTTGGTCAGGTACTAACTCACCGACTCGAGGTTTGGAGAACGGAGCCAGGCGAAGATAAAAGCTGTTGTTCTAACCCTGCATGCTGGGGGCCTCGGACGCTCGACCCTGTGATGCTGAGTTCCAAATGCAGGTCCGGTGCTGCCTCCCTAAACTCTGTCCTGGTCCCGCCCCAAAACTTTTTTTTTTTTAATTCTTGGTCACACCCGACTATGCTCAAGAATTGGTGCTCGGGGGACCATATGGGATGCCAGGGATCGAACCAGGATTGGCCGCGTGGAAGACAAACACCTTACCCGCTGTGCTATTGCTCCGGCCCTCCAAAACTTTTTAGAACGCATTTCCACCTGTCTGTAGTTATCTTTTTTTTTTAATTGCTCCTTTAAATTGATGTAACATTACATTGTAACATTGTATTAAGTTTCAGGTGCATCATCACACCTGGTACTTCTCTGATTGTCTGCACCTGATAGGTCTCTGATTGGCTCACCCATTCAAGGGCATCACTACACAGCTGAATAGGTTGAGCGTGTCATTGACGGATAAGTATTCTTATTATGAAACAGAAAAGCAAGATTTAGGAGTATATTCTTTGTCTTGGGAGAAAGACCAGGAGGAACTTCCAAGAGCTAGTAAAAAGCAGGAAAGCAGAAGCATGTTGTGGTATTCTTGTTATCTATAGAATACATTTGCTGTACCTGGTAGGTCTTTTAACATTCCTAAAGGGGTACTTTTAGGCACCTGTATGTATGTAAGAATTAAACAATAGTGGTTGAGCTACAGCACATATGAAGGTGGGTCCAAGTTAGATCCCTGGCACTGTTCCCTCATCCTCGAAGCACCGCAAGGTGTAGCAGCATCAGTTGTGCAGCCAAGCGAGTACTCGCCCCCCCACCACCAAACAGCAGCATATTATTTCTCTCATATACAATCTTGCATAAATAATTACAAATAAGTGTTTCAGTCAATTCCTTCTGATCTTATGTCATTCAAAACTAAGATCTTCATAGCAAAGAAAAGAAGGAAAAAGTAAATCAACATATTAAGAAGCACAGGACTAAAGTAATTGATAATTCTTAAGCATAGTTTGGCCCCTTTACAGTGTTTTACCAGTTGAGCAGTTCTTCTCGTGGCTGCAACACTTGCTGAATGTTGAGTAACATTTTTTTCTCCCTATATGTAATTAATATAGCCTGTTTTACAAGAGAAACATTCTAGGCATGGAAAAGATGGCTCAACTGACAAAGATCAAGAACATGCCTGGTACACATGAGTCCCTAGTTCTAACCCACATTGGATATGTCAAAATATCTCCTCTTTGCTCCCCACTTAAAATGAGGTTGATGTTGTACTAAGGGAAAGAAGTATATTTGAGAGATGGATTATTCCCAGTAGGTGCTATACTCATTATTGAGGAGCTCTGCAATGCTAGGTGTATAATCAAAAGTCTTACGCACACTACCACGTGAATCACACTGCAGACCCAAAAAAAGAGTTGATTTTTTTTTTTTTTAGGATGATACTGTCCTTGCTTTGGCAAATGGTCATGCTTTAAAGAACTGAATATTGATATCTGAGTATATCTAAGAAGAACATAGGGCTAGGATTAACAAATAATTTTTAGTGTCTGATCCATACCTGGCAGTGCTCAAGCTAGTTCTAGCTCTGTGCTTTGGGTTGTTCCCAGTGGTACTCAGTGGATCATGCAGTGCTGGGCATTGAATCCAGACCTCCCACATGTACAGCAAGCCTTGGCCCTTTGAGTTTTTTTCGCTAGCCCAGCCCATGACTGTTTCATGTTTTCTATTATAAATGTAACGTGTTATTTTTTTTAATGGAAACATAGAAAGTCACTAGACTTAAATCCTACAACCTTAGAAATCCTAGAAGAGAAAAATTACCTTTTCTTACTATTCCAGAAAACTAGGAATCTCTTTCGTGTGATTTGGTCTTTGTCCATCCTCAGGGCAATGTTTCATTGTTCCCACCAAGGAGTGGGCTTAGAGGGTTATGGTTTCAAACTATATTAGAGGCAGGCAAATTGGATGTCATTTCCTAGTGAAGGCAGAATGATTGCTGAATAGGGAAAAAAAATCCTCATTAAAATCATTCTCTGTATATTTTTAATTATGAGAACTTTCCTTTGCCAGTATAAATTGTATTTTATCATTTGTGTTTTGCCTGTTTTATTAAATTATAGTCTTGAAATTTAAATTCTTCAAGAGCATAATGTTTGTACTGCTACTGCATGTGTTTTTCCCTTTGGACTATTTAGATCTTCTACAAGTACATTTGCATTATGAATTTGACCATTTTGTTAATGTTGATAATTGATAATATTGTTATTGATGTGAATGGACTTGATGAATAAACTGCAGTTTGTAAATAGCAAATTAAAATATCTTAAGTATTTAAATAAATGTCAAATGATGAAATGTTTGTGTCTTAATTATTCCATATTTAAAATCCTCTAGAAATTACTTCATGTTGAGCATTATATAAAAAATAAATAACTATGATTTTCATTACATCATTATTAAATTATATAGTAGTAAATATTTATGTCTGGTTTTATATTGAATTATTCTGATGGTTCATTATATTCTAAGAGAATATATAACTGATATGACTGAAGCACCATTGTTTTCTTTGGCATTTCTCAGCCAGGAGACATGGCCATTTGTCATTCCCCAAGATATTCCAAGAGGGCTACCAGTGAAAATCCTGATTCACAGCAGAAGACCAGAGGCCAGTTAGGGAGGGAGGCCACAGTAAGGAAAGATGGTGGGGGAAAGAACCAATCAGAAAAGGTTGAGAAACTGGTTTACTCTGCTGTCTTCTCATTATTTTTTTAAATTAAAATAAATAATTGGTGTCTAAATGGACATTTGAATTTTAGTTGCTAACTTTGGTGGCACTGGTTTTATCTTAGGCAGATCTGTATTCTAAAGCCCATCTCTGTCATTTCTTGATATTGAGCAGTTTGTTTCATCTCTGAACATGAGTTTATTCCACTTGCAAAATAGAAACAATTCTCATAGGGGTTGTATGAAGACTAAATTAATAAAAGTATGACAAGTATCTGGGATGTATGTAGAATCTCATTAAATGCAATTGTCAATAATAACAGTAAAAGAATAATGTCTACGGGGTTTTCTCTAATTTCACAATGTTTAGCTTCTGGGAGTTTTAAATACAGTCCAGGGAATTAGCTAGATTGTTTTTCACTCAGTTTGTCTGGAGTATAGCAGGTTTTTAAATTTTGCATGTGTAGCTGTCAACTAGAAAACTGTTTAAACTACATAATTACTAGTGGAGTTTCAAATATTTAAACATCACCTAAATTAAGTATGATAAATAACTGTCAAATGGAAGGATGTACTAAAAGCTAAGTTTTATACAAGTGAAGAGTTTAGTGAATTTTAATATTAAATGGAAGATAGCTTGTTCCCTCATCTTATAAGGGGATATAGGCATTGAGTAGTTCAGATGAGAATTTATGATGGCTTTTGGATAAAAGAAGTGATTAAAAACAGGTTTGATTTTATTCAATCTTTTAAAATTAATTTTTTATCAAATCACAGTGTGATAATGCAGTTACAAAGTTGTTCATGATTGGGTTTCATTATAATGTTTCAATACCTGTCCCTTCACCAGTATACATTTCTCACCACCAATATCCCTCATCTGCTTCTGCTTCCCCTCTTCTCTCCCCCTACTTTTTTGAGCCTCATGGTTTTGCAATACAGATAACGAAAGATTATCAGGTATATCACTTTATCTAATTTCAACACTCAGTTTCTGTTCAGAAAGACCATTTCAATCTATTATTATCATACTGATCCCTTTTCTAGCTGCCCTTCATCCCCCAGATTTTCTTGTGGCAAGCTTCCTATTTTCCCTGGCCTTGGATATTAGTCTCATACAAAATACATTTTTTATATCTCACAAATGAATGCAGTCATTCTGTACCTCTCCCTCTCCTACTGACTCATTTCACTCAGCATGATACTCTCCATGTCCATCCATTTACAAGCAAATTTCATAACTTCATTTTTCCTAACAGCTACATAATATTCCATTGTCTAGGATTACCACAATTTCTTTATCCAGTCTTCTGTTCTTGGCACTTGGGTGGTTTCCAGATTCTGCCTGTTGTGAATAGAGCTGCGGTGAACATAGAAGTGCAGATGACATTTGTGCTGAGTGTTTTTGAGCCTCCAGAGTATATTCCCCAAAATGGAATTGCTGGGTTATATGGAAGCTCACTTTATAACTTTTTGAGGAAGGCCCATATTGTCTTCCAAAAAAGCTGGACCAGTTAGCATTCCCAGCAACAATGCAGGAGAGTCCCTTTCTCCCCACATCCCTGCCAGCACTGGTTGCTCTTGTTCTTGTGTGTGTGTGCAAGTCTCTGTAGTGTGAGATGATATCTCATTGTTTTGATATGTGTCTCCCTGATGATTAGTGATGTAGAGCATTTTCTCATGTGCGTTTTGTCCACTTGTGATTTGATCTTTTAGTGTGGGCAGTTTCCCCAGACCAGGGAGCCTCATGCAATCAGGCAAATGGTTTAGTGTGTGTGTGAGTGCCCACAGACATAGTGCCTGCAATGCCCTACACTGACAGTGGTGGTGTTGAGGAGTGAGCCAGGATCAGCAAGATACAAAGCATGTGCCTTGACCCCTGTACCATGTTTCAGGCCTATAGATTTGTTTGTATTTTAAAGCATAAATTCATGAAAGCTAAGTTTAAGTTCACATCTATGAAGACAGTTCTTTGAGTACCTGATGTTCTGTACACCTGCATATGCCAGAGACAGCAACTGTAGATTGTTGTTGGGGGTGAAAAAAAATTAAAAAAGTAGTCAGAGAGAGAGAGGGAACAGTGGGTAGGGCACTTGCCTTGCATGTGGCCAAGCCAGGTTCAGTCCCTGGTACCCCATGTGCTTCCTTCAGCTCACTATGATGATCCCTGAGCACTACTGGTATTGTTTCACATGTTCCCCCCCCCCCCCCAAGGCTCTTCTGGAATCTAGCAACTGTGAGTAGTATATGGGCATTGAATAAATTAGTATTAGGAAATATCTGTGTTGGGAAGAGGAGTTTTAGCTTTTTTTGTTTTTCTGAGTAAAAAAAAGCCATTAATGATTAATTTGTTTTGGGCTTCAATCATCAGCTTATTTTTTGTTTTTATCAAGTTATGTACACTTCTTTTTTTCTCTTTTAAGCTTTTTAGGTCACACCCGGCAATGCACAATGCACTGGCTCTGCACTCAGGAACTACTCCTGGCGGTGCTCAGGGGACCATATGGGATGCTGGGAGTCGAACCCGGGTCGGCAGTGTGCAAGGCAAAAACACCCTATCATCCGTGCTATGGCTCCAGCCCCAAGTTATGTACACTTCTTAGGCTGAATAATAATAAGTTTAGGGTGAGCTTTACTGTGATAAGCTTGAAATTTTAGTGTCATCGCTGAGAAATATGTCTTCACCATTTGTGTCAGGTATCTTCAAGGTGATTTAAGTTTTAAAGTGCTTATTCCCACATCCTTGTTACTCAGTATCTATAAGCACTACTTAAATTTAGATTTGTCTCGTTTGTTTGTTTGTTTTTTTGCTTTTTGGGTCACACCCAGTGATACTCGGGGATTGCTCCTGGCTCTGCACTCAGGAATTACTCCTGGCAATGCTCGGGGGACCATAAGGGATGTTGGGAATCGAACCCGGGTCAGCAGCATGCAAGGCAAACTCCCTACCTGCTGTGCTATTGCTCCAGCTCCAAATTTAGATTTGTCTCTTTAAAGTTTGTTATTAACTGTTAGAATCACATTACCCTGCCTCTCCATCCCCCCCCTCATGTTTTTTTAAAGCATCAGTACTGTTTCCCTAGTAGGATTAAGAAGGCATCTATAATTTGGTACATAAAGGGCATTAGAATCTAGTTCTAGTATTTTAGATCTCATTTTAGATCTTAGTCTCTGCCTTCTCTTACTAGTTCTTCCCATGTGTCCTAGTTATTGACCCGTGAGTTTAGGGCACTGAAATTAATGAAATTAGTGAAATAAATTAATGGCATCTTTTTGTGGATTTTGGGTGTTTCTGTAGTTTTTGTTTACTAGACATTTTATATGAGACCATTTAATGCATTTTGCACACTGGTTAGTAAACCAAGAACCTTAACTATTGTCATTAAAATTTTGTTTTGCATCAGCAAATCTGAATGATAATCTGTCTACTTAATTCAGTTTGTTAGATCTGTGGTACCATTCCCTTCTGGCATGTAGAGTTTTTTTCCGTTCTTTCTTTTGGAGGGGGGCCAACCTGGCTCTGCCCTCAGGGATCACTTCTAGTAGGCCTTGGTGGACTATATGGAGTGCTAGAGATCATACCTGGTCGGCCTTGTGCAAGCACCCTGCGCTCTTTTTGTTTATTTTTAATTAAAAATTTTTTAATTAATGAATCACTGTGAGGTACAATTACAGACTTACAAACTTGCATGTTTGTGTTTCAGTCATACAATGGTCGAGTACCCATCCCTCCACCAGTGCCCATTTTCTACCACCAATGGTCCAGCATACCTCCCACCGCCCCCACCCCACCTCTGTGGCAGGGCATTCCCTTTTGCTCACTCTCTCCTTTTAGCACCCTGCACTCTTATACTATCACTCTAGCCCCTGTAGAGTTTCTTTCCAAAGATTTTTTATTCTTATGGGGGCTTCCTTGAATAATATTTGACTTTGCTCTTGCTACTCATTATTATATTCTTTTTGTTCTGCCACTTTAGTGATGTGTCTTAGTTATTTTCTGTTTGGGTTTATGATGTTTGGAATTCTGAGCTTCTTGGATCTGGGTGTTGGAATCAATCTCAATCACCAAATCTTTGTTTTCCTTTTGGGATCCCTATAATTCAGGTGCTGTTTCTGTCCAGGCTATTTCATAGATCTCTGAGGCTATCTTAATTTTTTTAATTAGTTTTTACTTCTTTTATTCTTTTTGGAAGGTTTCATGCATCTTGTCTTCAAGCGTCTTGATATGTTCCTGTGCTTATGTCATTCTATTGCTTATTTCTTTTATCGTGTCTTTTAGTTCTCCTGTGCATTTCAGTTTGGTGATTATTTTAAAGTTTTCTAATACTTTTGTTTTTCTTGTTGGAAATTTGTATTGCTTTCTTCATTGAACATCCTAATCATTGTCAGTTTTAATTCCTCATCAGGAAGATTAGGGAGATTTATTCAAGGGTTTTGTCATCATTATTTCAGGTGAGTTCCTCTCCTTCTTCATTAAGTCTAGTACTGTGCTGATGATAGTTTGAGGGTCTAATTTTATGGCAACAAAATGGCTGTGCCTATTCACTGCTGGGTGTTTGCTCTCCCAAGACAGAGCACCCCCTATGGCTTTCCAGAATTCACATCTGTTTCTGCTTCACACAACCGTGATGCCATCCCTTCGTATGAATTCATATGGACCAGTTCATGCACCAGTTGGTTCCTGGTGCTTGACAGTGCCCAAGTGCACTGCAGCTCCAAGCAGACCAGGGACCACCATGGTACCTGCATTTGATCACTCCCAGCTGTCAGTAGTAAGTAGCCAGCTTGTCAAAACATTTATTGCGTGATACCCCCAAGAGTAAATGATCCTTGACTCTGACCAAATATTTAAACTTATGGAGGAAGTCAGAAGTGAAGGGGAGCAGGTGGCTTTATTACCCCTGAAGCTGCCACAGTCATTTTGCTTTCTGCATCTTTGCTGGGAATGGAGGCCCCTCCTCGCTGACTGATCATCCCTTTGATCAGGCACTTATGAGGCTGCGGAGTTGACTCAATCATGGGGGCAATCAAACGCACTCATCTGTGGAATAAAGTAATAGAATGGGAAACTAGCACCCAAGCTGGCCTCACATGCTGGGGTATAGGGCAGTTCAGACAGAGAAGGGAACACCAGGTAAATGGTGTTCTGAGGACCCGCTCGGGATGGGAGATGCTTGCTGAAAGTAGACTATAGACCAAACATGATGGCCACTCAATACATCTATTGCAAACCACAGCAGCCAAAAGGAGAGAGAGAGAACAAAAGGGAACACCCTGCCACTGAGGCGAGGTGGGGTGGGGGGGCTACTGGGATTATTGATGGTGGAGAATGGGTGCTGGTGGAGGGATGGGTATTCAATCATTGTGTAACTGGAACGCAAGCACGAAAGTTTGTAACTCTGTAATTGTACCTCACAGTGATCCAATAATAAAAAAGAATTTTTTAAAAAGGGGGGCAATCAAGGGAGCGTTCTTCTAGCGCTGCGCTTTCCTATACTGTCGGTAGAGGGCATAATGGTGCTCATTTTACCTAGGACTGGGGTTAACAGTCTTGAAAGAACAAAACCCTGAATGTCAACCTAGTAAAATGTAAAAAAGAAGTGAAAGTGCAGTCAAAACCAAAATACCCAAAACATTATTTTTGTCTTCCATATCTTTTAATTGTGTTCACTTTTTGTTTTGCACATACTCTTGTTCTTGCTCACTTAAAAAAAATGGCTTTCCTTTGGGGCCAGAATAATACAGCAGGTAGAACACTTGTCTTGCCATTTTGACTGTACTTTTTTGCCTCTCCGGGATATATTTCCAGGAGTGGTATTGCTAGGTCAAATGGGAGCTCAATTTCTACTTTTTTTGAGAAGTGACCACACTGTTTTCCAAAAGGGCTGAACCAGTCGGCATTCCCACCAGCAGTGTAAGAGGGTCCCTTTCTCCCTTCTTCACTGCTGGTGGGAATGCCGACTGGTTCAGCCCTTCTGGAAAACAATTTGGACGACTCTCAAAAAATTAGATATTGAATTCCCATTTGACCCAGCAATACCACTGCTGGGAATATATCCCAGAGAGGCAAAAAAGTACAATCGAAACAACATCTGCACATGTATGTTCATCGCAGCACTGTTTACAATAGCCAGAATCTGGAAAAAACCCGAATGCCCCAGAACGGATGACTGGTTGAGGAAACTTTGGTACATCTATACAATGGAATACTATGCAGCTGTTAGAAAAAAGGAGGTCAAGAATTTTGTAGTCAAGTGGATGGGCATGAAAAGTTTCATGCTGAGTGAAATGAATCAGAAAGAGAGAGACAGACATAGAAAGATTGCACTCATCTATGGTATATAGAATAACAGAGTGGGAGACTAACACCCAAGAACTGTAGAAATAAGTACCAGGAGGTTGACTCCATGGCTTCGAGGCTGGCCTCACGTTCCGGGGAAAGGTCAACTCAGAGAAGCGATCACCAACTACATTGTAGTCGAAGGCCATGTGGGGGAAGGGAGTTGCGGGCTGAATGAGGGCTAGAGACTGAGCACAGCGGCCACTCAACACCTTTATTGCAAACCACAACAGCTAATTAGAGAGAGAGAACAGAAGGGAATGCCTTGCCACAGTGGCAGGGTGGGGTGGGGGGGAGATGGGATTGGGGAGGGTGGGAGGGACACTGGGTTTACGGGTGGTGGAGAATGGGCACTGGTGAAGGGATGGGTTCCCAAACTTTGTATGAGGGAAGTATAAGCACAAAAGTGTATAAATCTGTAACTGTACCCTCACGGTGATTCTCTAATTAAAAATAAATAAATTTAAAAATAAAAAAAAAGAGGGTCCCTTTCTCCCCACATCCATGCCAACAGCGGTTGCTTTTGTTCTTTTGGATGTGTGCCAGTCTCTGTGGTGTGAGGTGGTTTCTCATGGTTGTTTTGATCTGCATCTCTCTGATGATTAGTGATGAAGAGCATTTTTTCATGTGCCTTTTTGCCATTCGTATTTCTTCCTTGAGAAAATTTCTGTTTATTTCATTGCCCCATTTTTTGATGGGGGTAGATGTTTTCTTCTTATAGATTCCAACCAGTGCCTTGTATATCCTTGATATCAATGCCTTATCTGATGGGTATTGGGTGAATATTCTTTCCCATTCCATAGATTGTCTTTGTATTTTGGTCACTGTATCTTTTGCGGTGCAGAAGCTTCTTAGTTTAATATAGTCCCATTTGTTTATCTCTGTTTCCACTTGGTTGGTCAGTGGAATGTCATCTTTGAATATACCGTTAGCTTCAATCTTGTGGAGAGTTTTGCCAACCTTGTCTTCAATGTACCTTATGGATTCTGGTCTGATGTTGAGGTCTTTAATCCATTTTGATCTGAATTTTGTGCATGGTGATAGGTTGAGATCTAAACCCATTTTTTTGCAAGTGGTTGTCCAATTATGCCAGCACCATTTGTTGAAGAGGCTTTCTTTGCTCCACTTCACATTTCTTGCTCCCTTATGAAAGATTAGATGTTCATACAATTGGGGTTGTGTAGGGATATTCCACCCTGTTTCATTGGTCTGCAGACCTGCCTTTGGACCAGTATCATGCTGTTTTGATTATTACCGCTTTATAGTAGAGTTTGAGGTTGGGGAGGGTGATGCCTCTCAGCATCCTTTTCCCAAGAATTGCTTCAGCTATTCGTGGGCGTTTATTGTACCATATGAATTTCAGGAGTGTTTGCTCCATTTCTTTGAAATTTTTCATGGGTATCCTTATAGGGATTGCATTGATTCTGTACAGTGCTTTGGGGAGTATTGCCATTTTGACAATGTTCATTCTTCCTATCCATGAGCAGGGAATATGTTTCCATTTCCTCGTGTCCTCTTTTATTTCATTGATTAGCGTTTTATAGTTTTCTTTGTAGAGATCCTTGACCTCCTTAGTTAGGCTGATTCCGAGGTCTGCACTCAAATGTTCATTACAGCACTGTTTAAAATAGCCAAAATCTGGAAAAAACCCGAGTGCCCTAGAACAGATGACTGGTTAAAGAAACTTTGGTACATCTACACAATGGAATACTTTGCTGCTGTTAGAAAAGATGAAGTCATGACCTTTGCATATAAGTGGATCAGCATGGAAGTATCATGCTAAGTGAAATGAGTCAGAAAGAGAGAGACAGACATAGAAAGATTGCACTCATCTGTGGAATATAAAATAACAGAATAGGAGACTAACACCCAAGAATAGTAGAGATAAATACCAGGAGGTTGGCTCCAAGGCTTGGAAGCTGGCCTCACATGCTGGAGGAAGGGGCAGCTCACATAGAGAAGGGAACACCAGGTAAAGTGTGGTTTGAGAACCCTCACGGGATGGGAGATGCGCACTGAAAATAGAATATAGACCAAACACGATGGCCACGCAGTGCCTCTGTTGCAAACCACAACACCCAAAAGGAGAGAGAGATCAAAAAGTAATGCCCTGACACAGAGGTGGGGTGGGGTGGGGTGGGCGGGATGGGGTGAGAGGGTGAGAGGGATACTGGGAACACTGGTGGAGGGGACTGGGCACTCGTGGAGGAATGTAAACAAAATAAATGCAAACATGAAAGCTCATAAATTTGTAACTCATGGTGACTCACTTATAAAAAAAGAAAGAATACTTGCCTTGCATGCAGCTGATTCATATCCTAAGCATTCCATATGGTCCTCCACACACCACTAGGAATAAGCCTTGAGCTCAGCCAGGTATGGCCCCCAAATGAAAATAAATAAAAAATTCTTTTCATCAGAAAACAAAAAAGACATTCTCAGCGAGTTTCTGAATCAAAGATGCTTGCTGACACAATTTATCCAGTGTTAGAAAATTCTGGGCTGGAATAAGCCCTGAGCACCACTGGCTTTGCCCCTCCTCCCCGCCAAAAAACCTTAAAAACATCAAATTGTGAGCTGTTCTAGGTTAGGGATTTAACTATTGGGTAAGAGACTATATTTAGTACTAAAGCTCACATGGAAAAAGTAACACTGCTTCACTTTGGATAATAGATAATATTTTGGGCTGAAGCGTTAGCACAGTGCTTAGGGCATTCGCCTTGCACTCGGCTAACCCGGGTTCGATTCCTCCGCCCCTCTCGGAGAGTCCGGCAAGCTACCGAGAGTATCTCGCCTGCACGGGAGAGCCTGGCAAGCTACCCGTGGCGTATACAACATGCCAAGAACAGTAACAAACAAGTCTCACAATGGAGACGTTACTGGTGCCCACTCGAGCAAATCGATGAGCAACGGGATGATAGTGACAATGACAGTGATTTTAAAAGCAGTCCCTACTGTGTTTTGGTTTGAGGGCCACACCTGGCAGGGCCTGCTCCTGGCTTTCTGCTCAGGGGACACTCCTGGTGGTGCTCTGGGAATATTAGATGCCAGGGATCAAACCTGGGTGAGCCACATGCACGGTAAATGCCTAACCCGGTGTTCTCTCTATGACCCCTGAAGTCTTGTATATTAAGTCTGTTGGAGAATATGATTTATTCATTACTATGTAATGTTGTTCTTTTTGCAATTCCAATTTAATATATAATAGGAGCGGTCCCTATTAAATTTTCATAGCTGTTGGATAAGGTATGGCCCCCAAACCAAAATAAAAAATATAAGACCTTAAAATATAGTCAAAGATTATAAAAGCCAGCCAGCTCTTATGGAATGACTTCTTATAATTACTCAGAATTTGTAACATACTTTTTCAAATATTAAATTTCTCCTTACTATTTAAAATTGTCAGCA
This sequence comes from Sorex araneus, assembly GCF_027595985.1. NCBI lineage: Eukaryota > Metazoa > Chordata > Mammalia > Eulipotyphla > Soricidae > Sorex > Sorex araneus. Next base: position 118,551,184 of record NC_073304.1, read on the forward strand.
ATATTTTATTGCAGTTTGCTATCCTGTTTATTTCATCTTTGCATAATTTTGAACATTGAAAGTTAAATTGTGTAGACTTCTAGGAAGTTCTAGTTCATTTAATGAATTTGTTTTCAAGATTGATTCTGCAAAAATGAATTATCACAGCACTGTAAATATCATCCATCATCATCATTATCATCATCTTGTTGATCATTGAATTTCTCAAGTGGTATCAGTAACGTCTCCATTCATCCTAGCTCTGAGATTTTAGAAGCCTCTCTTTACTCATTTATGTACAAAATAATATTCATATACAAAATAATGTTGGAACTTTCTCAATAAATGAAAAAGTGTTCTTTTTTGGTTCAGCTGAATATTTGAAAGATACAGTTTCTCCTGATATGTGTTTTGTTGTGTTAAGTGCCCTATTAAGTATTTTGGTGTATTTGTATGTTCCTCAAATGACTTTTAGAGAATTTTAAATTTATTCTCTCTAGGATTTTGGAGTTTGATCTTTCAATATTATGATTTACAGGGTTTTGATCATTAGCTATTATGATGGGGTGGTGACTGTTTCAGCATCTGGTGCTTTGGAATATGTCTTTTAGGATTATGATCTAAATCTCACATAGCAGGGTTTTGCTTCATAAGGGAGGCAAACAGGAATTCTGAATGATGTTCTGGTCCAGCTTAAAAAGTTTAAAAGCAGGACCTGGGTGGCTTTTTAAGCAATTTAATCATCTCCCACATCTAAGTTCAAGCCTAGTTACAGAAATACAAAAATATCAAGTACCCAGTAATGTAAAATTCAGTGTAACTTCTGGCATCTTGAACAGAAATTATTAGGCACGCAAATTAGCAGGCAAACATGACCAATAATGATGAGGGGAATAAATTGAAACAGAAGTGACATAGGTGATAGAATTAGTAGAGATATTTAAAGAGATATTTAAGGGATAATTATATCCCATATGCTTAAGAAATTAGAGGAAATATTGACCATGATAAATGGAAACACAGAAGACCTCTATCTACATGGCCCATATAGAACCTCTAGAGATTCTAGAAACCACAGTGTCTAAGTTGAAAGATAAACTTGTTTGGAGTAATGACAGATTAAATACTGGAGAAGCAAATTTAAACCAATGTTCATGAAGTATACAGAATAATCTATGAAGGTTTTATTCAAAGCAATAATTAGACTCTAATCAACTTCTAGATATAAATCCAAGTTTAGAGGAAATAAGGGGTCTAAGGAAACAATTTAAGCCACCCTAAAAAGACACAATCAGAGACATTCAGAATGTGAGAAGTGCTGCACTACAGTTGCTCTGTTCTTCAAATGTGTATAATTTTTATTATATATATTTTGATCATTGTGATGCCCAGGGGTTGCACACCTAGTTGGTCACACTCGTTATTTGAAGTGTTTGCATTTTGGTTGCAGTGCTCCCTGGGTATCACACACTTGGTCACAGCATGCCAGAGATCACATACTCTTGAAATGCCAGAGGTCCCACACAGCAGAGCTGTTGAGTTCGTACCTGGGTATGAGATGTAGTACCAGAAATTGAACCAGGTAGACAGCCTCAACCAAGCAAGGCATATACTTTTACCCAGGCTCCTCAACTGCTCTGTTCATTTAAAAAGTTTTTTGAAAGGATTATTTTATGCTTTTATAACCTGGTGAATATACTTGCAACAACATAATTATATACCACAAAATGTTGGAAATGGTATTATGATATTTTACACAGTAAATTATTTTCTTTTAATCATCTTTAGTGGAGGAGGATTGGCTTTTCAAGCAGTACCCAGTCTCTGACATCACACACTCTGTTTCACTGAATTTCACTTTTGTTTTTAATGTAGGAGTACTGGTGTTTATTCAGCCACTCTTTAAGCTGATTGAAGCAGGAGTGAACTCCATATTACTTTTTTTAAAAAAAAAAACAATTTATTTTCATAAAGTTGTTCACAATAATTGTTTACATTCAACATCTCAACACCAATCCCACCACCATTACACCTTCCCACCACCATTATTTCAAATTTTCTCACCACCACCCAAGCCTTCCCCATAGGCAGATGCTAAATAATTTATTTTGTATTGCTTGTTATAAATAGTATGAGATGTCATTTGGTCACAAAAGTGGCTGAGCACTCCTAGAATTCTAATTTTTTAAAAATATTTGGGATCCAGAGGTATCTCTGAAGTGTGCTGCTCTTTTCTGAGATTCATTTCTGAGTCTCAGAATTATAGCCGTTAATGTGGTGCCCCTGGGCTGGAGCAATAGCACAGTGGTTGGGCTTTCGTCTTTCACACGGCCGACCCGTGTTCGATTCTTCCGTCCCTCTCGGAGAGCCCGGCAAGCTACTGAGAGTATGGAGCCCACGTGGCAGAGCCTGGCAAGCTACCTGTGCGTATTGGATATGCCAAAAACAGTAACAATAAGTCTCTCAATGAGAGACGTTACTGGTGCCCGCTCAAACAAATCGATGAGCAACGGGAATTTGGTGCTCAGAACCAGTTCTTGGGCATAACTGCCAGGGAACTGGGAGGGTGGGGAGATGGGGGGAGGTCGCCCATCCCTGACTCTCTGAAGCCTGGAGTTTTCAGTCATTGGTCCCTCATGCCTGACTTTTTCAGTGGATTCATTCTCATGCATGGGGAGCTTGGGACGAGGCTGTGAAGGTCAGCTATGAGCTTGCTGGCAATTGGATTCTGGAGGTTTTTGGCTGCCAGGGATCATTTGGGGCAGGTGGAGAGACACCCTGCCCCCCTCTGAGGTGCCCCAGTGAAATCAGCCTGGCACAGGGTGGGGAGACATCTTTAAAGAGTGCAAGATTCATTTGTGAGTCTCTGAATCATGCCATCAATGTGCTAAAATGGCCCGATTTTTTACCTCTTTCAAGATTTGTTTATGGGTCTCTGGAGCAAGGCTGGTAAATGAGTTTGTATAGCTGAGCCAGAGGTGGTTTGTGGACATGATTCCCACATACCTAACTTTTGGCCATTGAATTTCTCAGAAAATTTGGTCCCCAAGTTGTTGGAGTCTGCCAAAGGCACAGCGGCACTTTTGGGGTATCGGGAAGCCTGAAGGCACCATCAGGCTGCTGATGCACTTGATCCATAGTACAGGTTGACCTGCTGGCAGCACCATACCCCCATGTGAATTTCACTTTAGTAGTTACCTCCTATAAGGTACCTCAGTTGGCTTTTTGTGACTGCTTAACTCACTTAACATAAGACCTTTAAGATTCTTCTTGTAGGATGCACCAATTTTATTCCTCTTTAGGTGCCTTTGAAAATGTGGCATAATATAAATATAGATTAAAATGTACTATCCTAACTTACATTTTTAAACATACAATTTAGTAAAATTAAATATATTTATATTCCTGTGACACTGTCATCGTTGTTCAACTCCATACCTCCTTCCTGCTTTCTAATCAAGTCCAGGACCTCATACGTGCAAGACATGCACTCTGCCACCGAACCATATCCCCGTCCAGTTCTATTTTCATCCTGCAAAAGTGAAACTCTACACCCATCCAAATAAGAATCTTCCCCTGACAACTAAGCTCTATTTTATTTGCATATTATTTTTACCCACTCAAGATACTTTTTATAAATATAATCAGTGTTTGTCTTTTTGTGGCCAAATTACTTCACTTAGCTTAATATACTCAAGATTAATGCATGCAGTAAATGTTTCAAAATTTCCTTTGATGGCTGAATGATACACCACTTACGCATCACATCTTGTTTATTCATTCTCTCATTGGTGGACACCTGGGCTTTTCCCACTTTTTGACTGTTATGCTATCAATGTTTCCCAGATTAGAATTGGGTTATATGGTAACTGTATATTTTTTAGGAACTTCCATTGCATTTATTTTGTAGTTACAGGATTTTACATTTTTACCAGCAGTGAATAAGGATTTTAGTTTCTCCATATTTTTTAAAGTAGTTGTTTCTTTAAGACAACTCCCATTCTAATGGGTGTGGATAGATTTTGTGTTTTCTTTCTTTTTTTAAAGATTGTGTATGAATGGGGTTGGAGAGATAGCATAGTGGGGAGGTCCAGGCCTTGCACATGGCCAACCTGGGTTCAATCCCCAGCATCCCATATGGTCCTCATGCACTGGCTGGAGTGCACCCTGAGTACAGAGCCAGGAGTAACCAGTGAGCATCTCTGGATGTGGCTGCCCCAAAATATACACTGTGTGTGAAGGAAATATTCTGGATTCACAGAGACTGGAAAGAGAAACCCAAGAATAATGAATGATTTTTATGTGAATCCTGGTTTGAAAAATAAGCTATAAATTTTCAAGAAATTTGAATATGCACTATTAGAAGATACTAGGAAATTATTATTAATTAGAATGACCCTAATAATGCCAAAGTAATATAGGATAATTTGTTGAATTGAAACATTTAAGAGTAAAATATTACAATAACATAGGAAAATTTTGAATCGAAACATTTAAGAATAAAATGTTATAGTGCCTATAACTTTGAAGTGGTTCTGCCTTTAAAACCTCTCGGTAGAGTCTAATAACTATAGAATGAAGCAAATATGGTGGAATGTTACTTCTTTAGTTTATGTAATAGAGGTGTTCATAATTCATGAATGTCTGTTTCTTGGGCTGGGATGTAACTCAGTTATAAAGTGCGTGATTTATATATGTGAATACTTGGGTTTGATCTTTGGAACCACAGTTCCCTAAAATTTTCTAAGTAGTTGAATGGAGGTTTTTTTCCCTTTATTTATTTATTTTTGGTTGCAGGGCAGTTGCACGCCTGACTGTGCTCAGGATTTACTCCTGGTTTAGGGATCACTCCTGGCAAGACTCGGAGAACTGTATGGGTACCAGGGAATTGAATCTGAATCAGCCACATACAAGGCCAGCGCCCTACCTACCCACTGTACCTACCCTCTAGCTCCTGTATGTAGTTAAAAGTTTTAAAATGAACCCTAAAGGTTTGATATTAATGTCTTCTAGAAAGGAAGATATTTTAATTTGCCTTTCCTTTCTAAAAATAACTTGTCATTAAATTCCAGTGTTTAAGGATTTCAGGGGGTTAGCCTCTCACCTCTGTGTGTAAGACTTAACCACTCCACCCCAAAGTTCCAGTGTCACCTGAAATTCTCTACTCTTTCCTCACCCCATCCTTCCTCTTTCATTCTGGTATCATTGTATCACTGTCATCCCATTGTTCGTCGATTTCCTCGAGTGGGGACCAGTAATGGCTCTATTCCTCCCAGCCCTGACATTTTAGCAGCCTCTCCTCACTCATCTTTCCCAACAATTGGAGGCTCTTTGAGGGTCAGGGAAATGAGACATGTTGTTATTGTTTTTGGCATATTGAATACACCACTGGTAGCTTGCCAGGCTCTGCCCATGTGGGCAGGAGCTCTCTGTAGCTTGCCAGGCTCTGCCCATGTGGGCAGGATGCTCTCTGTAGCTTACATATATATATGTGTGTGTGTGTATATATATATATATATATATACACACACACACATATGTATATTACTCTCTGATTTGTTGCCTACTGTCTGAACTCCATCAAATATGGTATGGTAATTGTGGAAATTGGGTAGGAAGTGTCTTATATGTCTGGAAAGTGTCCTGGAGCATGGCAGCAGTTGGATAGTGGAGTGGGGGCTGTCAGGGCTGGGTCCCTTGGAGCAGGGAGGGTTCTCACCTGCCCCACCTCTGGGGCTCCCCGAGTGAGAACAGCCTGGCAGAGTCCAGATAATATAGGCCATTAATAAAGCTGAATTGAAGACAGATTACAAATTCTCTTTCTTCTTTTTTCGTTCTGGTAACCATCATAATTTTCACTGATTCTAGAAGTTTCATTGTTTTTTGGCCATTCCATGTTTGCTTTGGCTCTCCATATTCTACATGACTAAAATCATCTCATAAATGTCATTTTGTTTCCTTACTTATTTCCCTTATTATAACTTTAAGTTCTGTCCATTTGGTCCCAAAAGGCTGTTATTTTCACAAATGATTTATTTTAATCTTTAACACTCTAAGTTTTTTCTTCTTTGTAATTTTAGAGATTTGGCCTTTCCACACACCTCTGTTCCTCAGAATTTGTTTCTGGTTTATTTGCAATTCATGCGCATTTTAGGAAGTGAGTTTTGTGATTTATCCTTGCTAGTGATTTATCCTTGCTTCATCTGACCCCAGTTTTGAAGGAACAATTCAGCTGTCAAAGTTTTGGATGATTTCCATTTCTCTTTTAACCTAGAGGTTTTAATTTTATGCTCTGTTAGAAATGGCTCTTAATTCATTCATTTCCTTCTTGACTGCTTATTTTATCTAGGCTGAGATTAAAGTCTCATTTAAATATTGAGTATTATGTGTTATATTAAGATTATGTGTGATGAAATGTCATTTTTTTGGTTAAGAGGGTAGATAATCAGTCTTTATGGTTATTGTGGGAAAGCTAGGGTTCCGCTCTAAGAAATTAAACATTCTAATCTTATAAATTGGGCTTTTTTTAAAAAAAAAAAACTATTTACTAGTTGATATTGCCAAGCATAAGCCTTTCCAGACTTGTTTCTCTAACATAGTGTGATGAGAGGACTGAACAAGGAATTTACACATTTGGTTTCTGTTGCCAATTTTGCTTTTTCCTAACTAGTTGTGATTATTTGTTTGTTTAGGGGCCACACCCAGTGATGCTCAGTGGTTACTCCTGGCTTTGCATTCATGGCAGTGCTCTAGGACCATGTGGGTTGCCAGGATTGAACCTGAGTCATGTGTATACAAGACAAGTGCCTTACCTGCTGTACTTTCCTCTCTCCAAACCACAGTTTTGCGATTTTGTTGAAGTTGCTTAAATAATAAAAGTAAAAATTATTCTCTCTGACCTTTTAACTCTCATATTGAAAAATTGAAAAGTTCTAAGATCTTTTTAGCACTAATTTTTTTGTTTGTATCTTTTAATATTTATATTTTTTCTAAACATTTGAGGGGCTTTGGGTAGACCATGTTCTGGATCCTTTTGCCAAAAGTTACTTGATTTCACTCAGTGATAAAGTGCTTGCTTCACTTACATCCCTGGGTTTGCCTGGTTTGCCTCAGAACCACTAAAACAAAAACATGTGCATAAAATGTGTCTCTTTACTTTTTGAAGGGGCTATATCAGAGGTTCTTACAGAGCCAGAGTCTACTCATGTGATGCTTGGTTGAGTGGTGCGGGCCATTAGATTTGGTGTTTGTGTAGTTGTGTTGGACAGTGGTCTGAGATCACCAGAGCTGTACCTAGTGATTCTTGGGAGTGTAGTGCCAGGGATCAAACTCAGGGTCTTATGTTGGGGATGTGCACTGCCATTTGAGCCCTTTTGTTTCTTTCTTTAGATAACAAAAATTGTCTGTTTTGTTTTTCCTTTGTTTTGGTTGTTTTTTAAAAAAGTTTTTGTTTTGGAGCCACACTCAGGAGTGGTCAGGACTTACTCCTGGCTCTGTACTCAGGGATCACTCCTGACTGGTTTAAGGAACCATATGGGATGCAGGGATCAACCCCCTGCTAGTGTGTGCAAGGCAAATGCCCTACCCCCTGTACTAATGCTTGGCCCCCAACAAAAACTGTAGTACTTCTTAACCCTTGACATCCCTTGTATTTTCAGCTTTGTTCCCTATACATACATCTCTTTACCCTTTCTACTCTCTTTCATGCCCCACGAAGCTGACCTTTGTGAACTACACTACCAGCCATCTTCCTACTGGTGTCCGGTATGACTGGGCCATTGACACAGGATGGGAATAGAGTGAGGTCTGGGGGAGCATTGTCTTGGTTCTTTCTTTGTACATTGGTAATAGTTACATTTCTCTGCTGTGGGCCACACACTTCTTACCAGACAGCCTTTCCCAAAGGTGTAATAGAGTCTGGTTTCTGAAAAAAAATAGTTTGAGTTCTGATAAATAATACGTTCATTAGCTCTGTAAGGTCTAGCAGCTTCCAGTCGTTGCTCTGTTCAGGTTGCTTTATTGTCTCTTACTGGTTTCTGTTAACTTCACCCACATCTTTGTAAACAAATTTTTAAATTAAATTATCCCAGGATTTTTATATTATTTAATTATATATTATGCTCTTAACAATTTGTTATACCTATCTATTACAGTCTTAGCAGTTTACATTATTTCATAACAAAGTTGTCAAGTTAGAAATGAAATAAAACTGTGTGGCCTCAAAATTAATGGCTAATAAGAGGTCAAGTGAGTAAGTTTTCATATCTAGAATCATTAGATTATCTTACATTAAGAAAGGCATTTAACTTTTTGAACCTCTGTTTACTTAAACAAACAACAAAAAGAAACTTAAAATACTACAGACTGACCTGTATGCTCAACAGAACGTTTAAGTTGATACTCTAACTTTATTTCAATTAAATTTAAGGCTTAAAATAAGTTTTGAAGTAATCAAGTTAAAATCATTTTTAAAAATTACTTGGGTAAATAGAAGATGAACTAAAGGTTAGAAAGGACAGAAAAATATCTGAAATATTTGATATTGCTGCCAAGCCAGCTGGTATGTTTCTAAATAAAACATAATCCAGACATTGTTATAAATATCTCTAAGGACGTATGTTGCTGTGAATGCTAAAAATTCACTGATATTGTTATTTATTTAGAAAGAAACTCTTTGGCAGAAAGCTGTATTATTCTTAGATATTGGCCCATAGTGCTAATCAATTTCTTGCTATTAAACAAGACTCTGAGTAACCTGTCATGGATGCACAGTTGAGTTTTAGCATGGGTTTGCTATCACATTTTAATATTGGTGCTGTGCAGATACTGAGAGCCTATCATGTTTGGTCCTTTATCTACTTTTGGCCACAATGCCCAAAAGTAGAGAGAATATGGGGAATATTTTCTGCCATGGAGGCAGTGGGAGGGTGGGAAAGGTGGGGGTATACTGAGGATATTGGTAGTGGGGACTGTGCACTGGTGGAGGGATGGGTGTTTGATCATTGTATGATTGTAACTCAGACATGAAATCTTGTAACTATATCTCATGGTGAATCAGTAAAATTAAAAAAAAAAAAAAAGAGTTCTACCCACCAAAAAAAAAAAAAAAAAGATTTTCTCAAGCCTCCGGGGCTTCTTAAAAAAAAAAAAAGCACTGTAGCACTGTCTTCCCGTTGTTCACTGATTTGCTGGAGCAGGCACCAGTAACGTCTCCATTGTGAGACTTGTTGTTACTGTTTTTGGCATATCGAATACACCACAGGTAGCTTGCCAGGCTCTGCTGTGCGGGCAGGATAATCTCAGTAGCTTGCCAGGCTCTCTGAGAGGGATGGAGGAATCGAACCTGGGTTGGCCGAATGCAAGGCAAAAGCCCTACCCACTGTGCTATCACTCCAGTCCCTTAAAAAAAATATATTGGTGCTCTGTTTTCTATGTCTTTAAATTGAATATAATGCAAATGGAAGTATTCATGGGATTACTTAAGGAGTTTTGCAAATGCAAGGTGACTTTTTTTTTAGTTTTAATTTTTATTTTATCGAATCACCGTGAAAAAAGTTACAGAGCTTTCAGGTTTGTCTTAGTCATATAATGATCAAACCCCCATCCCTTCACCAGTGCACATGTTCCACCACCAAAAACCCCAGTATACCCCCCTCCCAACCACCTCCACCTGAGTGGCTAATGATCTTCACTTTATTCTCTATACTTTGAGTACATTCAATATTTCAACAGAGAACTCAATATTATTATTTAGAATTTTCCCCCAACAATCAAGCCTGCTGAAAAGGCATCATTTGATAATTTGTTTTCCATTGCTGAGAGAGAAGAATATATGAGCTTTTTTGGATTGTTTTGGATTTCTGATATTTTAGCAATTAAGTCCAGAGAGATTTCTGTCTGAAGTCACCTAAAGACAAGGCGTAGAGAGAAAAACCTTTCCCCTCCCTGGGTGGCCTGGGGTTGTAGCTCAGTTCACAGTCTAGATGCATTTCTGTAAGAAGCCGCTGGTGCCAAAAGTTATTAGTAGCCCTCCAGGATCATAGTCTTTAGGGAGCAGAGGAGCAGTTTCGTGTGTGTGGCCGTTCTGGTTCTCGTCTGGGCGGGAATTGTACTGGTAACACCCTCCCTTCCCGAGATTTCTTGCCCACGACATCACTGCAATCTCGTAGCAAGGTGACATTTTAAAATATTAGTTCTCTCATCCTGTTTTCACATATCATCTCTGTATCAGTATAATGTAAAGTTTTTAATTTCATGGATAAGTCCGCAGAGCATCCTGTGTTCGATAATACATTCATGAACTTCTCAACTTTAAGTTTACCAATAACCATTTGATTTTTTTGTTTTTGAGCAGATTAAACCCAATGATGATTGATTGATATTTGGTTGCTCTTAAAATTTTTTTCTCTTTTTTCTTTATTTGGTTGATATTTTAAAATTACTACTCAAGATTCTTCCCACATTCTATTTCTATCATAGTTCTCTCCCCCCTGTCATTTTCTTGGGTTTTCTCTATACATACCTAAACAATATGATTTAACATTATCCCTTGAATGTTGTAAAGATAGGATACATAAACTTGTGTGTATGAGGTTTTGCAGCTCCTATTCAACATTGTATTTATAAGATTCATCCTTGTTATTTATAGGGTAGTTCATTTGTTTTTGTTACCCTATAGAGCAGATCCTCATGTAACATCTTTTTTATAAAATATCAGGCAGGATTTGTTTTTTCATCAACAGAATGGAACGATATTGAATAAAATTTTGTTATTTCTTTCATTTCATTGACCTTGTTTTCTTATACTGTCAGACAATAGTGTAAATGTTGAAGTGTGTGATTTGATGGGTTTTGACATACATATGTATACAAAAAATCATCTCCATGATCCAGATAGTGAATATTCTCATAACCTCTTGTCTTCCCTGAAGTCTTTTCCCTTGTCTCAACTCCCAAGGTACAACTCTTTTCCTTTCTGTCACTTTAGTTGCATTTCTTAAAATGTTTATGTTAAAGCAGTTATGGGCTGGAGCAATAATACAGTGGGTAAGGCATTTGCCTTGCACACAGCCTACTCTGATTTGAACCCTGGCACCACAAATGGTCCCTCAAGCCCTGCCAATGGTGATTCCTTAGTGCAGTCAGAAGTAAGCCTGAGTACCTCCAGGTGTGACCTTCCCCACCCCCCCAAATAGGAAAAGAAAAATGCAGTTATATTATATATGCTTTTTGTTATCTTTTGCTTAGTATAATATGTTTGAAATATTACCATGCTATATGTATTTTAAAACTTTCATTCTCCTAATGACTCAGGATTATTTCCACTCTTTAGTTATTATAAATAAAATGACTATCCAGAATCAGAGAGATAATATAGGGGTTAAGGCGCTTGTCTTGAATGCAGCTGACCCAGGTTCTTCGATCCCTGACAACCCCATATGGACTCCCAAGCCCTGCCAGGAGTGATCTCTGAGTACAGAGCAAGGAGTAAGACCTGAGCACAGTCATGATTTACAAAGTTGTTTATGATAGTTGTTTCAAGCATTTAGGTATTCAGTGTTCCAACACAGTTCCACCACCAGTGTGACCTTCCTTCCACCAATATCCTGAGTTTCCCAACCACCCCTCAAATCTACTCCCTTAGCAGGCATAGATTTATTTCATATTGCTTATTACAATAAAATGTGAAATGGAATTGTCAGAAAATAGATCAGTAAAAACTAATCTATAATCATTGTTACATCTCGCAATGGTGCTCCTCAAGTCATTGTCTGAGGATGCTGGTTGAATCATTTATATTCACTAAGTGAGCTGGGTTGACTTCTACACAGCTTTCCCAACAAATTTGTTGTGCTCCTACTGGGCTCTGAGTATGGTGAAAAAGGAAGGAGGTATCATGCGGCTGCACAAGCAGCCATACACTTATGGAGCTGTGGAGCTGGGCTGTTTATATGTCAGAGAAGGAGATAAAGTCACACTTTGTTTTTTACTACAGATTTTGGGAAGGGAAATTTTTGTTTTTACTTCTCTCTCCATCGGTATAGTTTTGGTTTTTATTATTGCAGAAAAAGGAAGTATGTGTGTGTGTGTGTGTGTGTGTGTGTGTGTGTGTGTGTGTGTGTGTGTGTGTGTGTGTTGGGAATTAAGCCATGGAGGTAGTCAGTAGATGAAGCAATGTTTAATAGGAATTGAGCACTATAAAGTAATTGACTTTTTTCCCCTTTTACTTTTTTCAGTCAAAATCTTTTCAGTTACTATATTATGATTTACAAAAATACCATTTTTTCATTTATGTACTAGACTTACCACAACAGAGTGCCAGTGTGCCTCCACCCTGTCTCTGGAACCTTCTTGTCCCCTCCCCTCACACGTCCTCTCCCCTCCACACACACTCAGATGCTTCCTTAGTTCTGTTTTGACCTGTTTGGTTTTTTATACTAGCATCTTTCATTTGCAAGTATATGTAAAAAGTTCCCTGTCAAATCTAACATTTCTACGAGATGATTCTTCTACAATTATAATTTTTTTACAAGTTGGAGACTTGTGTAACTTAAATTAACCTTAAATTCTTGTGTAGATTGTTTAAGATAGTTTTTTCTTTGTGATTGCAAAACACTTCTCAAAACCAAGCTTGCTGAAGTGTGGGCTTCCCTCATTTATTCTTGTTGGAAGTTTCATTCTGAGCTATGAAAGTGCATCTTTTCTAGACATGAGCGTTAATCTATTCTGTATTTTGGCGGCCATCCAGTTCTTTGCAATGCAGAACTTTGTTTCATCTGAAAAAATGTATGGATATGTTTTTAAAATTATTTGCTGTAATTGCAGCATAATATATTGCTGTACTTTGAGAATTATCATAGTTATACAGCAACTATTTCCAGTGGCTTATACCATTACTTAGGTACATGACAGTCTTTCTAAGATAATGTATTCAGCATACTCTTTTGTAAAGAATGCTTAGCCTTTTCCTAAGTATATTTTGTTGGAGGTTTTACTTGGAGGTTTCCTTGACCCCTTTTCATATCCCAGACTCTTACAGTTTTTGATGGGGGTTGTGGGGTTCTTAATTGTATCTTGATTAATAGATCGATTCATAAGTACTACTTTTCTCATTCAAGGATGTCTCATACCGATATTAATTTCTGTTAGTAATTAGTGGATTGTATCACTGTATCACTGTCATCCCATTGCTCATTGATTTGCTCGAGCGGGCATCAGTAACGTCTATTGAGAGACTTGTTACTGTTTTTGGCATATCGAATATGCCACGGGTAGCTTGCCAGGCTCTGCCGTGTAGGTGAGATACTCAGTATCGAGTGGGGCAGAAGAATCGAACCCAGGTCAGCCTCATGCAAGGCAAATGCCCTGGTGAGATGGGTACTTTTATCATCACCAATACTATTACCATCAGCACTGCCTCTACCAAGTCACAAGTACCATTTCTACTTTTTGTCCACAGAATGTTTCGTCTTAATTCCGCTACTGCATTAGCAGAACTGGCTGTGGCCGCTCGGTGGTACCATGGAGTCTCACAGCCCCCCCAAAATAGGCGGCGACTAATGATGGTGGCTTTCCTGGGAGCCTCTGCGGTTACTGCAAGTACAGGCCTCTTGTGGAAGAGGTGAGTGTCATATGAGCATCTTTTTCTGGCTTCTAATTTTATTTTTATGGTGGTCTCTGTTATCTGAATTATTCAGGCTTAACTTTGTATCAAAACTTCCGGCCCAAATCATTTAGCATTAATCATATTTGGTTTAAGGAATAAGGTGTTTCAAAGAATTAAACACTCACTTTAAGGCAACAACACTGAAAACAGGAGATCCAAACTTCGAACAAACTTAAAAATGTACCCACTGAGATGGCCAGCTGGAGATGGTTGGGGGCTGAGGGCATAAGGGTGTTGGGAGCAAACCTGAAAAACTTGTTGCAGGGAAAAGAAGACACTGGAGGTAGGATTGGTGCTAGGACACAGTATGTCTAAAACCCAACTATGAGTAACTTTGTAAATCATGATGCTTGAATAAAATATAAGTTTTTTCAAAGAATTCTTAAGTACCAGAATGTAAAATTGTTAGATTTATCTCTGCTGTGCTATATAAAAAATTAATAAAGAGATAAACTTTTAAGTTATTCTCTAGTTTAGAAACAAAAGTCAGCTGGTGTTAAAATGTTTGTGATCTTCAAGATCAATAGCAAAGACTAATGTATAATACATAAGTGAATTACATAGTATGCAATTTGGAGTGTTTGTTGCCAAACAAAAACAAATGTGTTCTGGGTTACATAATTATGGTTATGTAAAGATCAAGCATGCTATATGAGTTTACTTAAATATAATTCCTAGAAGCCATTTTAGAATTCTGTTAGAAAATAAGTGTCACAGTTTTACTGTTTTTCCTTCCTCAACCTCTAAAAATATACTAAGTCAAAATGTGAAGGGTTGAGGAACTGTAATATGAATACCTGGTTCAAAATCTGGCTATATACTTTCCTCAAAGGAGTGCTTGTCTGCTAGTGATGGAACTTAACAGTTTGTGTCTGAAAATACTTTGCTTGGAATTTTGAAGGATAGTTTTACTGGATATAGAATTCTAGGTTGACTTTCATAAAGTAAGCCATTTCATTTTCAGTCTTTTGTTTTTTTAATTATTAAACTAATTTTCCAGGTTGTTATGTTTAAGTATTTTTAATTGCAGTAAAATATGTATTGCAATGATTTGCCCTTTTATCCATTTTTAACTTCAGCAGTCTTAAATACATTCACATATTGTGCAGTCTTCACCACCATCTACCTCCAGAAATGTTCTTTTTTGCGAATGAAATTCTCTGACTATTAAACAAGTACACCGTGCTCCTCTCTCTGAATTCCCTAGTTATTCTGTCTCTCTGAACTTGCTATTTTAGTACCTATACAAGTGAAATTATATGGTATTTGCCATCTTGTGTCTGGCATATTTCACTTAGACAATTGCAAAGATCAAGGAAACTTAGCTAGTTTTTTATTTTTTTTTGACAAAACATAAGCTGGATTCAGAAAAAGTGAAGATAGGGCTGGAGCAATGGTATAGCTGCTTGCTTTGCATGCACCCAATCTAAGTTTGATCCCTGGCATCCTATATGGTCGCCCATGTACCACTAGGAGTAATTCCTGAGTGTAGAGCCAGGAGTAACCCCTGAGCACCGGTAAATGTGTCCCAAAAAGAAAAAAAAAAAGTGTCAAGACTCATATAAATAAAATTAGGAATAAAAGAGGAATTATTGCAGGGGCTGAGATAATACAGTAGTTAGCATGCATGCCTAGGTGCACCTGTTTGGTTCAATTCCTGGTACCACATGGTCCCTCAAGCATCATAGGTTGCAGTCGGGTGGGGGGGGGGGGGGGGCGGCGCCTGAACAATGACTGGATGTGGTCCTGGAAGCTCTTGACAGCACAGGGCTCAAGAAGCAGCATTTCATCCTCAGGCCTTTCCATTGAGCCCACTGCTGCTTAATCAAGAATCACTGATGGTGCCCCTGGCACTTCTGAGTATACTTGGGAGCTCCCCACCCTCCCGTTACCCCTCTCACCCCACACACATACACACATACCACCAAGAAGGATATTTTACAGATGATACTATGGAAAAGGGTTGAAGAATGCTATTTAGGAAGGATAGTTTGATCAAATTACCAAATCCTTGGGACACATTTCTCTTTCAATACACATGGTTTGTCAGTCTTACAGTGTTTCTGCTAACAAATCTAATGAGTATCTTAGGAATTTCCCTGTGTGTGATAAGTTACTTTTGTTTTACTGAATTTAAGATTCTTTGCCTTTGATTTAGACAATTTGATTGTAATGTGTCTGAGTATGGACTTCTTTAGGGTCCTGGTTAATGCCATTTGGACTTCTTAAGTATTTCTATTCATTTGAGTGTTTTTATCCTTCCAGATTTGGATAGTTTGGGACTACAGTCTCTTTAAATAAATTTTGGTCCCCTTTCTTTTTTTTGAATCATACCTGGTGATGCACAGGAGTTACTCCTGGCTCTGCACTCAGGAATCACAACTGGCAGTGCTTAGGGGACCATATGGGATGCTGGGAATTGAATATGGGTCAGCAGCCTGCAAGGCAAACACCCTATCCGCTGTGCTATTCCTCCAGCCTGATCAAGTGTGTTCTTGAACTCCTTTAGTGAAGTTTCCAGTTCTGTGCTTTTTTTTGTCAACTCCAGAATTTCTATTTGGTTCTTTTTATATTTCTCTCTCTATATATACATATATGTGTACATATTATATGTATATATATATCTATATATATCATCATCATCATCATCATCCCATTGATCTTGATTTTCTCCAGTGGTCTCAGTAACATCTCCATTCGTCCTAGCCCTGAGATTTTAGAAGCCTCTCTTTATTCGTCCTTCTGGATGGTGCTGTATTGGGGCTCTTTCAGGGTCAGGGAAATGAGACCCATCATTATTACTGGTTTTGGCATATGAATACGCCACGGGGAGTTTGCCAGGCTCTCCCATGCAGGCAGAAAGCTCTTGGTAGCTTGCCAGGTTCTCCAAGAGGGAGAAGTAGGCTATAAGATGTCACTTCCTGGAGCTTGGTTTTATAGTCTCTGGATGTTGGCCGTTGATGGGATTACACAGTGCTGGGGGCAGCTTCTGGGTCTGACTGCCTGGCTACTGGAAAATGGGGCATCTGCGCAGAAGAGGCCCAGTCCCGATCTGAGCAGGCTTGGAGACCTCAGCCCCGGGTCCCGCACACTTGGGTTCCTCTGCTGGTACTTTCATGCGTGAGGCTTGTCCGAACATGTGGAAAGGGGCCTTGAGCATGGCTGTGGCTGGGCTCCAGAGGTCTTCGGCTTAGTTTGGAGGCCTGGCTTTGTTCAGGGGTTACTCCTGACTGCACTCAGGAATCACTCTTGGAAGCTCAGAGGGACCATATGAGGCATCAGGGATTCAACCCTGGTGAGCCATGTGCAAGGCAGTCACCCTCCCCATTGTGCTATCCCTTGTGCTCCAATCTTTTTTTTTTTTAATGTTTAAGTAATTTTTATTAAAGCAAGAATTTTATAATCCAAATTACATTTCCTTGCTCAGTAATCAATTCTGCCCTGACATTCTGAGATATTCCACAGTAAAGAATTACAAAATTAGTGAAAGGAATGCGTTAAATATTTTTACGTTGCTGAAAATTCTTTTTCCCAGGGTCTATAAAACATTGATTTGTGTTTATATTTTGCTATTTTTTTGTTTTTGTTGTTGTTGTTGTTTTTAAAACAGAAGTAATCTAGGCCTACCGGTTTGCTAGACCTGGCATTTGCTCAGTACATAAGGTTTAAAGTTTCCTTTCCTTTTTAAAATTTATTTTATATTTTGCAATGTTGTTTTCCTAGTATTTAAGTTTTTCGATGTTTAGATATTTTTCTTCGGTGAAGCACGAGTTTCTTTTCGTGGTCCCTGGTCAATTTTAAACAGTTGGAACACTGGTGGCACTGTTCATGATTGTGCCCCAATCTTGATATTAACTTTACATGCATAAGTTTCTTGAGCTTATTAGAGTATCTTTATGGTGGCTATTTTAAGTTCATTTCCAGAAAACTCATGCTCCTCTCTTTCTTTAGATCCATTTTTTTAGGTTTTGTTATTGTTGTGGTTTGGCTTGGGGGCCACACCTGATACTGCTCAGGGTTTACTCCTGGCTCTACACTTAGGGATCACTCCTGACAGGGTTCAGGGGACTATATGGGGTTCCAGGGATTGAATACCGGCCAGCCATGTTCAAAGTGCCTACCCACTATAATATCTTTCCAGGTCCCCTTTTTTTTTTTTAATTTATTTTATCCTTTTGGGCACATTTTCTTTTTTTATGTATCTTGCAACTTGATGCTGATATCTATATACTTGGAAGAATGAAACTCCTATCCTTGTCTGTGTAGGCTGCATTTATACATGGGAAGACTCTTGGTGGTCAGTTCCAATATATTCTAGGAGTTTCTGAAACCTTTGGGGAGAAGGAAGAAAATTCTTTGCAGTGGAGGGGAAAAACAAGCCCTTGTGGGCTATTGGCCAGTTGGAAAAGCTCTTCAAGTTCCTTTTAAAATGAACATAATCTCCTGCTCTTCCTGTGTCTCTCTGTGTCACTGCTCATTTCTCACTCTATATCTCTCCTCAGCCTCGAGGTAGCTAAAGTGTATTAGCTTTGCATATGCTCTCCCTGTCTGGTGAGAATGAGAGCAGTCCCTTGGGCAGCACTCTAAAAGGCTAGGGTCCCAGATGCACAGTCCGCTTTCCCCCTGCATGCCTGAAGGACAAGCCTCAGGTTGTGTGTCCTTTCTGATGTCTGCATGCTGTACCAGCTGCAGCATGC
The DNA here is from genome assembly GCF_027595985.1 of Sorex araneus. Lineage (NCBI taxonomy): Eukaryota > Metazoa > Chordata > Mammalia > Eulipotyphla > Soricidae > Sorex > Sorex araneus. Next base: position 118,569,526 of record NC_073304.1, read on the forward strand.
CAAATCCCCAGGAACACAGACCAGGCAGCTGCCATCAGTGGTCCATGCAAGGGGAGTGGAAACCCTTGGGCACCCCGTCATAGAGGGATGACTGCCCGCTCCATTCTAGTCCTCACACCTCGAGGGGGCAGTCCTTCGCCAGGATATCTTTCCTGGCACCAAGCTGTGTCTGCTGAGGGAAAGGCTGATAAAGTAAAGTGAAATCTCACTTTTTACGCATTTCAGCATGATTTGGAAGTGAGGGAACAGGAGGGTGCATTATGTTTGTTATGTACTACACAGCCTTTTAACTAGATTTTGGAATTCTCATCAAGGCATGGATCATAAATCATTGTAAAATTAATGTGTTTGTGGAAGACAGAATGCACAGTAGTTATTCAACAAACACAACATATCAGACAATTGCTTTTTTTCAGTGTTTAGAAAATATTTGCAACTAAGTGAAATAAAAAGTATTTAAATTCTCTCTGAAGTAGCCATGTGGAAGGAATATATTATAAATTTTATAATATTGCAGTATCTTAATGCCATTGTATTATTTTTCCAATCCCTTTTCTGTTAGTATTCCTTTATGAAAGCCATGGACATGTGGTTTGCTTTCTCTGTATGGCTGTGGGCTGGGAACTCTGGACACATATTCACAAACCACAGTATTTATTCTTGTTTTAATGATTCATCTGTTAGGTTAAATAAAAATGATGTTGCTGACATTTGGCAATTTAAGTTGTAAAAGCAATAGTCATTTGATTCCACTTATCTTTCAAGGTCAAAATAGGTTCTGTGAAAACTTAAGCAGATGAACACTAAGTGGTATAGGTTTTAAAAAAAAAAGAAACTTAGCCTTGGATGAAGACAAAAATCTTCATAAGATAGACCAGCAGTGGCTATCCCCCAATCTCCAGAGGGACTTCTACTAAACATTCAGCTTTCTCACTGTTGATTAAATAAACATGGAAAGCTCAACAGTTATTTTCATGTATAATTTTTGTTTTGTTTTGCTGCCACACCTGTCTCTGCTTAGGGATCACTCCTGCAGTGTTCAGGGACACCATAAGTGCTCCCAGGGAATGAACCTCGATTGGCTATATGCACAACAAGCAAGCTACATGCTGCACCATCTCTCTGGCCCTCGTCTAATATTTTCAACATGCAACTTTTTATTTGAATTCCATTTTAGTTAGTGTTTGTGTATTTTTTGACCACATCCAGCTGCCACACCTGACTTCTCAGGGTTGCTTTCAGCATGTGCTTGCGGAACCCTGAGGTGCCTCAAATTGAACCAAGGGCCTCATAAAGCAAATATTGAGTCACTTTTCTGGTACCCTGCTTACAATTCTTCAGGCATTGCCATTTCTTCTGTTGTAAGTGCATGTTGATAAGAGGAAATAGTAAGAAAAATTGCCAAGTTAAACATTTTCCAGCGTACATTTTAGTCATGCTAAGGATATTCACATTGCTGTCAAATCAATCACTAGAATTTATCATCCTATAAAGCTGAAAATCTCTATCCATGAAATAACAGTTCCCCTTTTCTGCTCCCTTGAGCTCTCAGTTCCCACCTTTCTACTGTCTATCTGAATTTGGTATTTTTAGATATACCATATAAGTTGAATAATAATGGTAGTTATCTTTTTATGACTGACCTAATTTCATTTAAGTTAATTTCCTTGAGGTTTTTCCATATTGTGGCATGTGACAGTATTTCATTGTCGTTTCCATTTATAAAAATACTTTGACATAGAAAAAGATGTTCATAATACAACTTATTGAGTTAGAGATAAGTATACACCTGTGAATCATCACCTATGCCATAAAATTATCACCTACAAAACTTTTCTCTCTGATTATTGTATTGTTATTGAAAAAAAAACTTAACATGATCTACCCTCTTAGAAAAATTTAAGCATACAATACAATATTATAAACTGTAGATACTGTGCTATACTATAAATCTTCAGGATTCATTTATCTCCTATAAATGAATATCTTTGACTGATATCTCCCTATTTTCTACCTTCCTCTCACACTGTTACACTGGAAACCACCAGTCCACTCTTCTGTAAGTTTTGCTGTTTTATGTTCAGCATATCAGCAGTGTGATGTAATATTTGTCTTTCTGTATCTGACTTTTTTATTTTACTTGCATTTTGTCCTCTAGATTCATCCATATTGTCATTGGTAGGATTTCCTTCTATTTTAATGACTAATATTTGTGTGTGTGTCCTTTTTCTCATTATCCACTTATAAACATTTAGACTGCTTGCACATTTGGACCATTGTGAGGAATTCTGCCGTGAACATGGGATTATAGATAGTTTTTGGTATCTTAACTTTTATTCCTTTGGATATATATCTAGAAATAGGATTGCTGAGTCAGATAAAAATCCTGTTTGTAGTTTTTCAAGAGTGCATCATTCTGTTTTCCATAGTGCTGTACCAACTTAAATTCTCATTTACAGTGTTGGAATCCCTGATCCACAACATCATCTACACATTTTATCATTTTCTTTCCTTTTTTTAAAAAAAAAATTTATTATATTACCATGTGGAAAGTTACAAAGTTTTCAGGTTTATGTCTCAGTTATAACAATATTCAAACACCACCCCTTCACCAGTGCCCACATTCCACCACCAAAATCCCCAGTATACCCCCCGCCCCCGCCCCTCACCCTCAACTGTATAACTGATGAATTTCACTTCATTTTCTCTTTACCTTGATTACGTTCCATATTGCAAAACAAAACTTACTATTGTTGTTGGAGTTTCCCCCCAAGAAAGACAGCCCTACTAAGGAAGCATTTGATAATTGGTTTTCCATTAAAAGATTGTATGTTTTCAGTTTTTAGAAAAGGTTGCGCAGCCGCTAATGCGGCTGCGCGGCTCGGAGGTGTTCCAGTCCCGCAACCCGGATCCGTGTTAGTTGCTGCTCAGTGTCGCCAGGGCTCCATCTGGAGAAGGTGTGCCTGCTGTACCTCCTCCATCTGGATCCCCGGTGTTGCTGGCCCGGTTTGGGGTCCGGGGCATTTCTCCGGCCGCATTGCTCACCAGACTGCCTGGCCTCTTCTCTGTTGAATGTGGCAAGATGGTGCCAAGGGTGGGTCGAGGGCATGACTTCCGGCTTTCTTTCCTTTTTTAAAAAAGAATAGTCATCCTAATTGGTATATGGGGAAATATATACATATATATATACATATATATAGTTTGTTTGGGGGCCACACCTTCTGGTGCTTAAGACTTTTCTCCTACCTCAGGAATCACTCTGGGTGGTGTTGGTAAGTAACTGTTTGCAGCGTTCAGGATCAAACTGGGTCAACTGCATACACCTTAATTCTTGTACTATCTTACCAACCTGTATGGAATATCTTAGTGAAATTTTTGATTTGCATTTTCTAAATAATTATTGGTGTTGGACAACTTTGTCTGTTGGCCTTTTACATATCTTTATTGAGGAAATGTCTCTCCAATTCCTTTGCACTTTTTTTTTTCTTTTTGGGTCACACCTGGTGATGCACAGGGGTTACGCCTGGCTTTGCACTAAGGAATTACTCTTGGCAGTGCTCAGGGGACCATATGGCATTCTGGAAATCAAACCCAGGTCAGCTGTGTGCAAGGCAGGTGCCCTACCCTCCGTGCTATCACTCCAGCCCCTGCACATTTTTAAATCAAGTTATTGTTATTTAGGGTTTTGTTATTGTTGTTGTTGTTGTTATTTTCAGAATTCTTAGGGGTTTTATTTTTGTTTATTTGTTTTTTGGTTTGGGGGCCACACCCAGCGGTGCTCAGGGTTTACTCCTGGCTTTGCACTCAGTAATTATTCTTGGCAGTGCTTGGGCGACCATATGGGATGCCAGGGATTAAATCCAGATTGGCTGCATGCAAGGCAAATGCTCTGCCTGGTGTACTCTCACTCCAGCCCCATGGAATTCTTTTTTTTTTTTTTAACAATATTAACCCTTTATGGTGATACGATAATCTCCCATTCTATAGGTTATCTTTCTCATAATTTGATGTAATCCAGTTTGTCTATTTTTGCTTTTGCTGCTTCTGCATTTGATGTCATATTCTTTATTTTTAAGGCATAATATTATTATATTACATGTATGTACCATATTTTCTTTGTCCATTTACCTGGCCTTCAACATTTCCCATGTTTTAGATATTGTGAGCAATGGCTGTTAACACAGGTGTGTAAAAATCTTTGTGACAATAAATTCTGTTCTTTTAGATCTGTACCCAAAAGTGGATTAAAATGATTTTGGAGGGAAATTTCTTTACATAGAACTTTTCCAAATTCCATTACTATGCTCCTGTTAGACTGTATTGAAAATCTCTACTTGGCTAATACAGTGACCTCTTGAATAATGCAGGTTTTTACCCCCTATTCAGGGCCTATGCAGAATCCCCATCATCTGTGAACAGCATAAAGACTGAACTTGGTGATAAAGGAAAGAATAAAGATGAAGGGGAAGACTCTACCCAGGAAAAAGGGACTGGAGGTGCTTTGGGTGAGCCTCATCCAGAAGAGAAAAAAAAGAAACGTTCTGGATTCAGAGACAGAAAAGTATGGAGCACTCATTATAGCACAGTGTTCTGAGTTGGTCAGAATTACAGTTAATTCTGTAATTAGCTGTACAATAATGCAGTCGAGTTGTTTTCTATCATGCATTTCAGGTCATTCCTAATCACTTTGAAGTTACTCACCTATTTGCTTTTTTCTGTCATGATGTAAGGCAAATGTATTTTTGTAATTTGGAGTTAGTTGGGACGGGGGCGGTGTAGTGAAAAGCATCTAGGCTTGGTAAACAGGATTAGCAAAGTCTTCGTTTTTTTCAGTTCACTTGCCTTGGGTGATTCTTCTCAGATCTTTCTAATGCTGAATACTATGTATGTTGAGTCTGTGTGATACTACTTAATAGTGTGACCTTATTATTACAGAAAAATAAATCTTCGCAAAGATAAAAATATCACCACTACCACCCCCTTAGCATACACACTAAAACCAAATTACATTGGGTTATTTGGGGGTTTTGGCATTTTTTTTAATTGATTGAGGTTCTGTGATTTACAGTATGTTTATGATGGTTTCCCATGCACATAATTCCAACACCACACCCATCACTAGTGTGCCCACCTCCCGCCCCCAAGGACTCCAAAGCCCTCCCCACCCCAATTCAGTTGATCAGGTACTTTATGGTGTTTGAGTGTGGAAAATAGAAATGGAAGAGAAGGTCCTTGGAAGAAAATTGAGTTTTCTATTTGGGTGAAGTTATTAAATAAGTCTCCTCATCACATCCATTCCTGGTTTAGATTAATTTGAAGAAAAGTTATCACAAGTTAGTTGTCACCTATTTCCATGTTTCCTCAGTGACAGGTCTAATATTTTAAACCTGGATGAATTTAAGAAAAGGTCAGATTTATCTCACTTTATCTGTTTCACAAGCTTTCCATTTTGTAAAGCCATAGTCCCCCAATTTATTTTTGAACCTCAATTTGTATTCCTGTTTACTGCTCAGCAGATTTCATACTTCACAGGAAACTTTAAGGTACCAGTTTATTTAGTTTGTAATCCCCATAGCATAAACTTAACAGGGTCCCATTTTCTTACCGTACTTAGTAGTGGTATGTGTTGTTATTTTGACATATAACACTCTAAAAGATGTAAGGTATAATCTCATTGTGGTTTTGGTTTACATTTCCATAAAAATAAATGTTGTTTGGCCATAGACATAGGGGTTAAGGCACTTGTTTTGCACATAGCCAACCCCATTTCGATCTCCAGCACTGCATATGGTTCTATGGGCACCTTCAGGAGTGATCCCTGAGCCCAGAGCCAGAAGTAAGCCCTAAGCACCACCAGGTATTACCCAGAAAACAATAATAACAGTAATGTTATTCATTTAACACTTTAGACATTGTCATGGCTAATAGCCTAAACATTGCAAATTGATTATTTTTGTGTTGTTGTTGTTCAGAAGAGGAAGAATCCAGAATGATGGCTCTTTCTTCAATGTCAACCTGGAAATAATATAGTCCTAATATGAAATTCCTTTGATTACTGCTTGTAGCTAAGTCTCAAGGCTGTTAGGGGATGAATAAAACTCTTAGTGTGCTGGCACTTGCTAAATTTTTAAAACTAAAGTGTCCTCTACAAATGTTTTCAGATTTTAAGGCTAGTTAGCATTTGAAAGAGTCTTGTCATGTGCAGTTCAAATTGATGGTTCTTTTTTTTTTTTTTTAAATATGGGATGTTTCACGAATGTTCATGTTCAAATCCACGGTTCTTTCTTTCTTTTTTTTCTTTCTTAAATGTGGAATGCTTCACAAATTTGCATGTTATCCTTGAGCAGGTGCCATGCTAATCTTTGTATCATTCCAATTTAAGTCTGTGCTGCTAAAGCAAGCACAGCATTTCTTTCTCAGTTGCATATTTGGTCTTGAAATTAAGACCACTTTAAGTAGCTGTTAAATAGGCCTCAAAATGATGTAACTGTCAACTGTCATTGACAGCTATTACATAACTGTCAATCTGTCGAGGATTGACAGTTATGTAATAGCTGCCTAATATGGCAAATCCAAAGTATTAGTAATATTTATCTTAATATTGTGAGACTTGTTGTTACTGTTTTTGGCATATCCAATACACCACAAGTAGCTTGCCAATCTCTGCCGTGTGGGCGGGATACACTCAGTAGCTTGCCGGGCTCTCCGAGAGGGACAGAGGATCAAACCCACAGTGGAGACGTTACTGGTGCTCGCTCGAGCAAATCGATGAGCAACGGGATAACAGTGATACAGTGGCACAGTGATCATTTAAAATGCTTTTGTTTTAAAAAATTTAGTTACAGTTTAAACCTACATAGTCTCAAGCTTTCTTGATTGATGATTAATGACATTGTATGAAATTAAAACCTATTAAATCATTCCCTTTTCAAAACTCATTATTTAAGAATCATAACATGTCATATTACCCTATTACTTAAGATTGTTACAACTCTCTGATGATGTTGTCCAGTTTTTTTAGCATTTGGTGATTTAATAAATTAGAAGATTCTTCAAAATATTTTCAGATCAAAATTTGCATGATATTGCCTCAAGTAGAATATGAATAGTATATTGAAAGAAAGGTTAAGCTGTTTCTGAAATTCAAGTTTATTTTAATATTTTTTTAAAAAACATTTACAGAAAAAGTTGATACAATAGAAAGTCCTACACACAAAAATAACAAATATGTAGGAATTGAAGAATTGCTTTATATAGTAATATTCCACAGAGTTTTTATTAATATTAGTTTTATTACTATTTCTAATTTTAGGTGATGGAGTATGAGAATAGGATTCGAGCATATTCTACACCAGACAAAATCTTTCGATACTTTGCCACCTTGAAAGTAATCAATGAGCCTGGTGAATCTGAGGTGTTTATGACTCCAGAAGATTTTGTGCGATCCATAACACCCAATGAAAAACAACCAGAGCGTAAGTTCCTAAAGTTAAAAATAAAATTATGATACTCATTTTGTTATATTCTAATCTCTTTTTGTGCATTACCTAAACTCTATAGATCCATACAATAATTATAATCACTGTATGGCTAAACTACTGCATGTCAGGCATTTGCATCTTTAAAAAAAAAAGGAGGAGATAGACTACAATCTAATATGGTAATTTTTGTTTGGTTTTAGTTTTGGGGCCACCCCAATGGGGCTCAGGGTTTACTCTTGGTTCTGAGTTCAGGGATAATTCTGGAGGGCTTGGGGGGACTATATGGGGTGCCAGAGATTGAACCCAAGTCAGCGTTGTGCAAGGCAAGCACCCTTTATGCTATACTGTTTCTCCAACTTCCAGGATAATTCCTAGCCAGGGTAAAGGGATTGTACCCCTTTACAAGGGTACAAGGAGATTGTACCCCTCTGACTGAGATTCATTGCCGTCAAGTTACTTTATAGCAAGAGAGAGTAATAGGTAACTTCAAGAAGGTAGTGACTTGGTAATAAGCAGAAAATGCAGTACTAATATAAAGAAGAGACACTTCACTCAATCTGGAAATTGGGGAATACTTTCTAGAAAATTTAAAGAAAATGTAAGCTAACCACGAGTAGTGGAAAGAATGTGTTATGTAGAAGAAACTAAACAAAGTGTGAGGAAGGAAAATGAATGAATATTTCACATGTATGTGGGAAACATGATGGGGGAAATAGAGAAAGGAGTTTTAAGAAAATCAGAAGTTCTTTAAAAACAGCAGTAAGGCACACTATCTTGTTGCCCACGTGCCCCCCATCTCTCTTCTTAGATATGTACTTGCCTATCTACTCGTTATTCTCTCTCTCTCTTGCTCTCTCTCTCTCTCTCTCTCTCTCGAGCGTGCGCTCTCCATCTTTCCCTCCACACCTTCAAAACTCTCCAAATAAAATTTGTTTTACTTCAAAAAAAAAAACAATAAAATTGCAAAACTGTCAGACAGAGAGAAGTAGTAAAAAACTAAAGTCAGAAAGAAAATGAGGCAATTCTACCTAAAAAAACAAAAGGGTTATAAGAAAATACTAGTAATAATTACATGGCAACAGATTATATAACCTAGATGAACCAGACAGATTTCTAGATTCTGCACGTAAAAAATGCAGAACATTGCAAAAAATGATAATGAGCTCTTACAAGTAAGCATAATGATAAGTGTTCCATTTAATAGTTTGTCAAGGAACTTGAATAAACATTTATTCAAATAAAGTATACAGGTGACCCACAAGAACATGAAAGTATTTTATTAATTTTTTTTTATTCACTGTTAGAATGCTTATTATCAAAGAACTAGAAAGTCCCAAATATTACTGGGATCAATTGATGTCATGGAAAACCTGAGTAGAGTCACTCAGACCTTGCATTCCTAAACTCTTTGCCACATTCTCCACATAGCCCGTGTGACTTTCTTCCTATTCCATTTCAGTGCAATTGGGCATTACAAAGTTGACATTATAATTATAATGAGTTGTGCATACACAGAGGTCAAAGCTGATGAGTTCTCGAGGGTTGGGGGGGGTGAAGAGAGGGGTCTTCTAGAGAAACGTATGGATTGTGCAGGACAGTAGTTCCAGTTGCAAACCCTAGTCATGGAAATTTAAGACTGGACTCTAAACCAAGGATGGCCTCTAACTCTTAATAATGAGCTTAGACTTCCACATATAAGTGTTTACTTAGTTCTTCCTAGTGTGCTGGTCCACTCAACTATATATGATCACTAATCATCTCTATTAATAAATTTCCAAGGGCCAGCTGGACAAAGCACAGGGGTCCTTCCCAATGAAGATAATCATATTAGGTCAGCTCTTTCAGGGACCACAATGCTCTGGCCCTCTAGAAAGCTGGTGTTTCTGATAATTAAAATCTGTGATCATCTATGGACATGAAAGAGCAATGGTTTCTCTTTTCTACAACCATTACTTGATTTGGCACTTGTCTGGTATCTTCTTTGGTGTCTATTAAGGTCTTTGACTCATTTTTAATTTGATTGTTTTCTTATTGTTATTTCTTACGAGTTCTTTGTATATATTTGAATAACAGTCACTTTATTAACCATGTCTGTTGGAAATATTTTCTCCCAAAGTATATTTTATCTTCTAATTCTCTTACCTTGTCTTTCATAGACTAATATATTTGGTGAATTTTTTTAAGAGAACAATCCAAATAATAGAAAAATATTAAAGTTATAGTCTCATCTGAGAAATAAATAGCACTGCCTGCACTGCCATCCTGTTGTTCATCGATCTGCTTGAGCGGGCACCAGTAATGTCTCCATTGTGAGACTTGATACTGTTTTTTGCATATTGAATACGTATTTTATTATCCTTAAATAAGGAAAAGTGAGAGGAGGAACCATTTTAACCCATCACTTCACACCTACCTTTATTGGCTATAATTTTAAACAAACAAGTGTTGAAGATATGGAGAAAATTGAAGCCCACTTAAGTTGCTGGTAAGAATGTAAAATGGTGCAACCACTACCAAGGTTGATTGTTTTGGTTTTGGGCCACATCCAGCAATGCTACAGTGTTACTCCTGGCTCTGTACTGAGGAATTACTCTTGACAGTGCTTATGGGACCATATCCAGTGCTAGGGATGTAACCTGGGTCTGCCTTGTGCAAAGCAAGCACACTATCCACTGTACTTTCTTTACGACTCCCTAACAAAGTAATTTGGCCTTCTCTTAGGAGTTAAACAAAATTTCAGTATAACCCAACAATTTTATTATAAGTATAAACCCAAAAAAAAGCATATTTAAATAATGACTGATACTTGTGGTTTCATAGCAGTGTTATTCACAGTATTTAAAAGGTGAAAAAAATCTTAAATGTCCTTCAACAGATGAATGTATAAAGAAATTACTCAGAGGCCCTAGTGATAGTAAAGTGTGTAAGGCACTTGCCTTGCATACAAGACAAGCTCCTTACCCACTCTACTGTCTCTCCAACCCTATAGTATTCAATTCCTCTTGTCACCTTCAGTGTTCTTTTAAAGTCAGTCTAAAACATATCATGTAATCTGAAAATATCTCTATATGAGTCTTTCACAGTACTTGTAAATAATAATTTCACATTACATTTTTGAAAAATAGTCATTTTAATAGTTCACATTTTCCCCTCTACAGCTGTAACAGATGTTTTGTTTAAGTCAACCTCCAGGGACAAGGGAGATTAGTACAGCAGATAAGGTGCTTCCTTGCATGTGGCAGTCCCAGGTTCGGTCCTTGGCATCCCTAGCATTCCATATGGTCCCCCAAGCACCATCAGAAGTGATTCCTGGGTGGGGCCGGAGCGATAGTCCAGCAGGGAGGGTGTTTGCCTTGCATGCTACTACCCTGAGTTCGATCCTAGGCATCCCATATGGTCCCCTGAGCACCACCAGGAATAATTCCTGAGTGCAGGGCCAGGAGTAACCAAGCTTTTTGGGTCATACCTGTGCATTGCTGGGTATGACCCAAAAAGCAAAAAAGAAAAAAGAAGTGATTCCTGAATACAGAGCCAGGAGTAACCCCTGAACATTGCTGGGTGTGTCCTAAAAACAACAACAAAAATAACTCCACTTCCAGAGATGGTCCAGACTTTACCAGCTCTCTCTTTAGTCTTTATCCAAATGTGTTGTCTGTCTTTTTTGTTTGTGTGTCATTTATGAAGGATATGTTTTATGCCTATTTCTTTTCTCAGCTCACTCTTTTTTCTCAGATTATATGTGTTTATAGCACTTAGTAGGATAAAGAATAGCCTGACAAATCCAAACCTTGGCTCTTCTCCCATTCAAAAAATGAACAAATATTTTCCCCATGTGCTATTAATAGCATCAGCCCCAGTTGGTATCTTTTAAGAGTAACATTTTGGTTCTGAAAATGGGACCAATCCTTGTGACCTTTCATTTATGTCTTGATTAAGTCATCTATTACAGTTGATTGAAACTGAAGATGAGAGCTATAATATAATTCTCTTAGGTTGTAATCAGTGGGTAAAGTTTTGGATTTTCTCTTTTACAGACTTGGGCCTGGATCAATATATAGTAAAACGCTTTGATGGAAAGGTGAGCAAACTCTAATATTTAACATATTTGGCATATCTGTACATATTGTGTATATATCCTATTATTTCCTATTCAATTGCTAAATATTCTATTGTTTGCTAAGTAAAATTTTAATTATCTGGAATTACATTTAGCAGATATTTGATTACCCTTGTTTTAAAAAAGAATTGATTGGGAGGCCTGTGTCTTCAAACATTTCTCCAGACAGACTGAAGCAAAAAGTTCTACATTTCTCTCTCTAAGGGATATACAAGTGTTCTACTTCCTAAATGAAAAGCTAATTCAGATTATGTTGGTATTTGAATTTCAGTTCAGTAGTCCTCATTAAAGCTAACAAGCTCCCCAATATTACATTTGCTTTTCTTACGAGAACATCTGATTTGACCTTCCTTAGTCTTGGATGGCCTATAGCAATAATCTGAACTGGAATAGTACAGTCCTTGCCATAGTTAAGAAAACCTTCAAATTGCACAGATTTATTTTCAGTTACCCATTTTATATGTGAATAAATCAGACTAAGTCATTCTAAATCTAGAAGACATGATTTAATTTAATTATTTTCTAAAGCAGTCAGGTAAACCTGTTTTTCCTTTCAGGCTAAAGTCATCAAAAAGAGAAGGAGTCTATTACACAGGGTCAGAAAGAGAAGTAAAAGAGCAATTTTAAGGAGAAGGAAGGAAGCACAGCAGAAAGAAGAAAGAGCCAGGACTGAGAGAAAGTTTGACGAGAAGGAAATTGGAAAAAAAGTCATGAAATGGATGGAAAAGGCAGGATCACAAATGAGTCTTACTGAGTAGAAGTCAGGCTTACTAGAAATAAACCTTAAAGAAATCTGTCAGTCTTGGGTCACGTGAAGTGACTCTACACTGGGAAGGTGAAGACATAAGTCCAAGGTCTTTTGGAGGAATGGAAAGCATGACTAGCTCTGAGTTATCTCAGCCAAGGGTGGGAACTGCCTACGAATTTCCTTGCCCGTCTGTGCAGGACGCACAGTACTTCTTGCAGTGGGTTTGGGGTTTTGGGGTTTTTTGTTTGTTTGTTTATGGTCACATATTCAGAGAAAACTAAAAGATTAAAGGAAAAGGGCATTGAAGTAGGTCTGATGAGAGACCTAGGTTCACAGCCGTGGCACTGGTTGGGGCAGTCTGATGTTTCTGCTTGTGTCTGATCAAGTCCCATGTCTTTGTGAGGGATTCCTGGAACCGGTGACGTCAGACTGGTGTCAGGCCGTCTGGAGCATCAGGCCCCCTGCTGTATATATATTTTTGTGTGATTCAGAGCCCAGCCTATGCCTGTCCACAGGAGGTGACCAGTAAAAATGTGGTGGCTCAGAAAATAATCAACTAGTCAATCACATATTCCTTGGATGTGG